>NC_052354.1:31223152-31338336 GCF_009727055.1 Benincasa hispida
CAAAAAGATTTTCAAGATGTTCAAGATAAAAGTATGGAAATACTGGGAAAGCAAATTTCAAGACGATTGAAAGAGATCTTTTTTCCTCAACGAGCTGGAAAGAGGAATTCTATCCCAAAAGTTAGGTCAATATCTTATCCCCTACTTTACACTAGTGAACTTTCAACATATGTCCAAGAATTATTGTTCTAATAATAACCTTAGGGGTCTCTTTTTTACCTCCAGGAAGTAGCATTAAAAAAAGTAGAAGATACCCTAACAGCTCTCTCAAATGGAGAGTTCTTGGACAATTGAAAGCAGGACGTTAAATTAAATGGATGGAGTCTAAACATATTGAATGTGTAACTTGAATGGAGAAATGTTTTGAAAGTAATGGATGAATGATGGTTGGGTATATATTATCCTTGAATATTGAGTACAATAATGTGCTCTGAGAAAAATCAATGCAAAAAGTCATCTATTATTATGATTGTGGGCTTCAAGAAGAAACATTTTGAGTGAAGTAACCTAGATGGTTGTTATCGATTTAGACAACCTACATATATCTATTGGATTTTAACATCGCAAAAATCAAATAGGCTATATGGGAGGATATGGAAATTTATTAGTATGGTACGACAACAAAAAATATTATGAATTTTAGGTTCCTCCAGTTTCAGAAGAGAAGAATTTTATCCAAAAAATTTAATCATATTAAATTTTTGGGGTATTTTGAGGGTGGAAATTAAAAGGAAAACAATTGTACTCCATTCTTGATCATTATTATTATTATTTTATTATTATTATTATTATTATTATTATTATGTAATAGGGATATCCCAGTTTTGAAATGGCTAATTAATGTTTGATATATATTTTCTAATTTTTTTCCCCTATGCTATTTTAAGTTAAATTTATCATGCTCAATTATTAGGATTTTATAGGCATTAGTAGCTGAAATTTGAGTGGTAGAGATTTTTTTTTTTTTATTTTTTTTTTTTTTTTTTTTTAAAATTCTCACCAATATAAAACAATAACTAACTTGTTATAAATATTTACTTATGAAGTAAATAAAAAAAAAAAGGAGGAAAATTTGAAATTAATAAATAGGGGACTTGTAAAGTATGGGGAAAGAGTAAATACAATGTTGTAGCACGATATTTCTGTATATAATAAAAATATAGAGGATAACGGTGGGTTTTAATTTTGTTTTGAGATTGGGTTTAATTATTAGTATGACTCCTCATATCTCTGTTTATAATAATCTTGCGTTCTTACTTTTTTTTCTTTGTTATATTCTTTGTTCAGAATTATACGGCTGGAAGAATCATGAGGAGAGTATCAGGCTAATAATAAGTTCTTGGCCATTTTAATTCCAAAATATGTGGTAGCACATCTAACTGAACTACTTACCCAATTATTTCGGTTCTGGTAATCATGTGTTTGAAGTCCTGTGAAGCTTATTGAGTATTTCATGTAATGGCAGAAGAGTTTGCAGTTGTCGATCTTTATAGTAGAGTGATTGCAGTTAATGGAGATTATTCAAGTATCATTGGAGCTTTTAGGTCCATACAGGTGAATCAATGTTGGATTAATTTTGAATTGTTCAAAATTAATCTGAGGAATTAATTTATATGTGACATAATTTAATATAATGTATTTGATTACTTATAATATACAAATTTATATTTGAGAGGGAATCTAAGTATTGAATATGATTCAATACTGAATTGTAGTTATGAAGTATGAGTACTTTTATATAATTTTAAATTTAATATATGAGAATTGGATTATGTATATTCAATAACCATGAAATAAATTATTGAGAGAGGAGTTAGATAATCTATATTCGTGTATATTATGCTTGATTACAATTATAAAAACTATAGGTTGATGTGGTTAAGTATATTGATATAACATATAATTAATTATGATTATTATTATGTTATTTTATTTATTTATTATTTATATTACTATTATTATAAAATTAAAATTATATTTTATCCTATTCTCATTTTACTTTAAAATAAATGATGAGGGAGAAATAACTTCCTTCCCCTTAATTCTATCTCAGTCAATTATGTGGTGAGTGGGCAGTTTGAGGGGAGATTCATCTTTATCATCTTCTTCTTCATAGAGAGGTTCTATGTGCATGTTCTTCAAGATCTCCTTATCCAAGAACTACATTTTCTCTAATCTTTCTCCCACTCCCAAAAAGATCTCAAAGCTCACACACTCTTGAGGTTCTCCTACAGAGAATACAGAAGAAACGTTTGTGGTGGTGTCCTTATTGACGACCTCTTGATTCGTGGTAGATCAATTTGGAAAGGAGGATTATGTGAAGAACGGTTCTTCAAGGGTAAGATTTCCCTTTTCCCTAATTTACTCTGTTAACTAGCATGTTGTAAACTTTACTGTTAATGCATAATTTTTGTATTGTAAATTTCTGATTTTGAGAAAAATCTAAAATTGGGATGAGTCTACTTCTACTACGGAGTTGGGGTTCCTTCAATTGGTATCAAAGCGGCGTTCATGGTCTCAATTTTTTTCTTCCAAAATTTAATTTACAGTTTTGGTGGTGTGCATTCTGGTTTATTCATGTGATGAATGATTTATGCAATGTCTTTGCAATTTTGGATGTTTCGAGATTGGACTGTATAGTTTTATTGCTTTTTTTTTACAAATATGGTTTGTAAGGGCCCTTTATTTTTGGGCGTTAATTGCAATCGAGTCTATTATTATGGTCTTGGATCGTTCGTGAGTTTCTCGATGTTTTTCTAGAGAAAACGAGGCCAAAATCGAAGAAGAATCAATTATTTTCGCGTCTATACAGTGGCTACTGTACAGTAGCGTTGCAACACTGTGAAGGGCGAACATAAATTTTTTCGTAGTGTTGCAATGCTCCGAGACGGAAAAAATCAATCAATTCGCACGCAGTTCAGTTCATGATTCAGCTGGTTCATGCCTGATTTGCTTGGTTCGAGCAGTTCGTGGGTGGTTAGGGTGTTGGGTTGTTCAGTTCTGCGGTTCAAGGTCTGATTCGCTTGTTTTGAATCGGTTAAGCTATTATTTTGTAAGTGTTATGGTAATTTAATTAATTTCTTAGAAATTCAATCCTAGTCCAATAATTATTGTTTAAATTATGCATTTGATGTATGGTTTATTATTATTTATGTATGTCATATAGTAAAATTCCACCATAGGTTATGCATTCTCATGCATCATTTATATTATAAATGTTATAATATATAGTTGCATGATTTAATTTTATAGCATGCTCATGCATCATATAATATAAATATTATAATATATGTTTGCATGCATTAATAACATAGTCATGCATCATTTATATTATAAGGGTTATAATATAAAGTTTAGATGTGTGGATATATGTATGTTATTATTGATTTCATTACTTTAGTATATAAGTGTTATGTATGTTTAGTAATGAAATGGGAATTGCATGATGCATTACACTACTTTAGATAATCTTATAATTGTGATAATTTTATTTAGTATTTCATTTGATGCAATAGATGATTTTAATTTGTTTCATTTACTTTAAAATTGTTCTAATCAAATGAAATTAGAAATTAAAATGAATAATTCAGAGTTGCATGCAAACTTAGGTTAATATCATTTTTAAAATAATTTTAAAATATGATTAGACTTAAGATCACAAAATTTCTAATGAGATTAAAAATTAGTTTAATAGGATTGAATTGATTGTAATTAAATGATTAAATTTGTAGCAAACGTATCTATAAGAGACCTTTTGTCTAAGGTAGTTCAGTCTAGGCTAGGGTATTTAAGTTGACGAAAACGGAACACCTCTACCTAAGAACTGACCTGGAAAGATGAATTAAATAGATTTGCTTCAAGTATGCAATTCTTGACTAAAGTTTACAAAATGTTTAATGAACATTAATCAAAGTTGTTTAACTATCTAAAGTAAGTGTTACTTTTGAGCAAATTTAAACAAATACTTAGTAAAATAATTAGCCGTATTCTTCTAAGTTAAATTAATCCTAGGTAAAAATACTCAGTGGGAGGAAAATGAGATATATGATACTTCATTTTTCTTTTTCACGTTTCTCCCTCAAATGATTCACACCATGAGATCTATACTCAACTTTAAGGCACCTTTGCTTGTGTCTCCCTACGGGTGGTGTTTGTATAGGTCAATATCAAAGTGAATGGAGAGAGTGTTTATAGTAAGTGAGAGCGGGACGTGTGTCAACACATGTCACAGTCTCTCTCATTAGTTTGTAGTAAATTTTCATGTTGCCCTCGGGGCATCTTTGCTTGTGTCCCCCTACGGATAACATTTGCATGACTTTTTACTCAAACTCTAGAAATGGATAGGATTGCATTATTTTTTACCCCAATCGATTTTTTCCTACGGTTGCCTCATTGGAGCGGAACTCTAGAATCTAAAATAAAGGGTTACACTTACAAGAAAATGTTAAGCAAGTTAATAGTTTTCGGACCGAATAATGGTGACTGATATTTACAGTAATAAAGAGTTGTTCTATATATTAAATGAGATGGTCCCATTTTAGTGAAGGGGTACCTGATCACATACGATGACTTTTATCCTGCCTCACTGAAACATCATTGCAAAATAGATATCACATAGGATGCATTATATTATTTTGCTAAATTTGATTGGTTTTTCCAAATGGGTAATGCTTGAATACAATATAAATAAATTGTATGTTTTAGCAAATTACAAAAATGACTTCCACAACTCTTAGTTTACTTATCGTTGACAAACTTACCAGCGCAAACTAAACTGCATGAAAAAATACTATCAACACAATATTAATCATCGACAACCTAAGATTTGTCCTTATGGAGGATTGTCTTCATGTATCAGCTCAAAATGCCACTCGAAATGTTTGAAAGACATATGAGCATTTGGTACGGGCAAATGAAAAAGCCCAAGCATATATCTTGGCAAGCCTTTCTGAAGTCTTGACCAAGAAACATGAGCCCATGCTCACTGCTCGTGAGATCATTGAATTCCTACGAAAAATGTTCGGACAATCGTTTGCTCAGCTTAGGCATGACGCTCTGAAAAACATTTTCAATGCTTGTATGCAAGAAGAAACATTTGTTCGAGAACACGTTCTCAACATGGTGGTCCACTTTAAGGTGACGGAGATGAATGGTTCTATGATCGATGAGGCCAGTCAAGTTAGCTTCATCCAGGAATCTTTACCTGAAAGTTTCCTACAATTTCGTGGCAATGCTGCTATGAATTGGATTGACTACAACCTGACCACTTTGCTCAACGAGCTACAGACTTTGCAATCCTTAATGAAATCCAAGGAATAGAAGGTTGAGGTGGAAAGGGTGAGTTATAAACTTTTCAAATGTTACCTTTGAAGGAAATCAGACATGAGGATTTCCATGAGCAACGGAATGATCGTTCCAAATTCTATTCAAAATTAAACATACACAATCACAGTCTTAAAACGGAAACTCACAGGTCATGCATAACTAGAAATTACAGCATGCTAACAAGATAATCAAGGGATAGAGTATGCGTACTTTTGAAGACTCATTCTTCAAAACTCCCTCAAACACTCCAATGCATCCAAGATCAGCAACTCAGCCCTCGAACACAACGACTGGAAAACCAACATGGTTACAATGCACAATGTAAACCCCGAATTCTAAATTTCCTATATAAGTAAGTTTAGCCATGAGCATGTTATGTTAATTAATTGATAAGTGAAAATCTATGGTTTAATTACAGGGGATGTAAATGAAGAAAAAAAAGATTTAGATTAAAGAGACATTAATTGAATTTGGTTGGAAGCACTAAGTTAATGCTGGGTGAGGTGGCGGTTTGATAGTCAATCATGGGAGGCGGCTGGAAATATAAAAGAAAGATGAACTTCGTAAGCTCAGTTTTGGCAAGTGACTCCAGCAAATTAAGTGACATTGGTGCAATTTGAAAGCTAGGAGAATCTAGTTTTTTAGGTTGGTTTGCTAGAGAAATATCTCACAGGAAGAAGGACGAAAAGTAAAGAAATTGCAGAAAGGCTAGATTCTCAGGTTAATCAAGGCCAGGGGTGAAGACTAGAAGCTTCAGGCCAAATTACAAGAAGTTTAGGGCTGAAATTTTAAGGTAAGGAAGTAACTCAATTCTAAACAAGTTTGTAGAAGGAAGTTTTTCGAAAAAAGTTTTGGATTTTGTGTTATGAATTTTTTAATTTGAAACAGGATTTCGGTGTGTAAACAGGCAGCTGCTTGGGAAGATCAAGTAAGCAGCTCACCATAGAGAGCGAGAGCAAGACATAAATTGTGGAAATCTCACTAAGGATGATAATCTCGCTAGTTTTGTGTTGAATCTCGCTCAGGAGAAGAATCTACCTTAATTTTTGGTGTAAATCTCGTTGGTTTTCTACCTAGTCTCGCTAGAAATTACACTAAGTCTCGTTAATAATTGTAAGTCTCGCTAAGAATGAAAAATATCACTAGTTTTGTGCCTAATATCGCTGATTTTCATGCGAAGTCTTGCTCAGAAGATGATCTCGCTAGTGATGATCACCTTGGTGATGATCTCGCTAGTGTTGATCCCGCTAGTAAGGGTCTCGCTAGTAAGAAAACTATTTGAAGCATCTTGATGATAATTCTAGGGAATCTAACAAGGAATTATGTTGCTTTAAGCCAAAAGGAGCTAGGAGAAGCCTATAAACCATTAAGATCCCAGATGAGTAGTGAGTAACTAAAATGAATTCAATGCTTTCAATGTTTATGCATAAAAGACCATGCAATTTACAGTAATGTTGATGATGAGTTTATACTTTCTCAAGCAACAAATGTTTAGTGAATTGCATAGCGTTTCTTCTCTAGCTTGTATATGTTTTAACGCATGCCAAGGTATATTGTAAATTCATTACAAAAGTTAAGCTCCTATGATGAAGCATGCATTTCTAGAGAAAGGCTATGATAGAATGATTCTTAATGTAAATGGTTTACAATTAAAGCTTGATTTGATGCTAGAGAATAACCCTTACTGAAGGACACGGAGAAGGTATCTGGGTAATAGTACCTAAGGTGTTAACAGTACTTAGAAAACTCCATGTGCACGTAGGTAGTTTTGAATGAGAGGCCGAAGTATGGGTCTCCTAAACCATATACTAGCAAGAGAGGTCGAAGTATAGGTCTCTTAGCCAAATACAGACGTTGGGTGCTAGAGCGATGTATGCTCGTTCCCAACTAAGGTTTAATGATGTTTAAGGATGTTTATTGATGTTTATGTTTAAAGGAAGTTGCTTGAAATGTTTCTCAAATATTTACATGTTTATAATAATGTAAAACATGGTATAATATGATTTTTATAGTCACTCACTGGGTAACTAGCTCACAGTTTTTCTATGTTTTCCTTTCTCAGGTAGCGGTGAGATTCCTCAAGGTTGATCCTACTGCTGCTTGCCACTGAAAGGCCCGACTAGTATAAAGAACTTAGGTTGATAGTCTATATCCATGTACATATGTTTTGAGAGGGATCAGGGCTTTGTTAGTGAAGTTTGGGCCCAACTATAAATATTTTACCTATAGATGTTATGTCATGGCTGTTTACATGTGATTATATAAAATTATGTAGAGCCTTATGGGGGTGAGCTGTTTGTATACGTTAATAATGTTTATCAGGTTGGTACTCAGGTTAGAGGGTTAAGGTGGTAAGTGCTAGCAATAGAGCTAGTAATTGCTACCGTCACATCTTCTTCGGGCTAATCTAGGAAGGGGTGTGACAAGTTGGTATCAAAGCATAAGATTTTGGGAATGAGAGAGGGAGTTCATGCATAAGTCTAAGACCCTAAAGTGTGATCCCTAACATGTGTACACTTTAATAGATGAAAATGTCGAGGCAAAGTGACAAACAAAGCACGTAGACAAGAGACAGGAATACTGACCCTACCGCTAGAGGCCCGGAGGTTAGGAAGAACCCACCGGGAAGAATGAGGAAGGTAAGAGAACCAGGGAGTCAGGAAATGACGTCTAGGGGAGAGTCTAGTACTCCCCATGTGAGGGCAGATCCTCAACTAGAAGATATAGTTTTTGACAGAATAGCACAGAGGTTGGTAGCCAGTATAGGCTCCGTACGGGCCGACCTAGAGAAGAAGTATGGCATTGAGGGTATAGCAGACCCAGCTGAAGTCGAGGTATGGCTGGATTTAATTGAAAAATGTTTTAATGTTATGAGCTGCTCAGAGGACAGGAAGATAGGATTAGCCACATTTCTACTGCAGAAAGGAGCGGAGAAATGGTAGAAGGTGATATCCGCTAGACGAGCCAATACGGATGCGATGTTATGGCCTGAGTTCAAGAAGGCTTTTGAAGACAAATATTACCCCAGCTCATTCCACGACACAAAAAGGGATGAGTTCCTCAGACTGACACAGGGAACAATGTCAGTGGAAGAATATGAGCGGAAATTTATAGAATTATCCTGGTATGCTCTACTGATTATTGCTGAGGAAAGAGATAGATGCAGAAAGTTTGAGCAAAAACTGAGGAAAGAGATCAGAACTCCGGTGACATTTATGGCTAATTGGTTAGACTTTAACTAGTTAGTAGAAATGGCGACACGAGTCGAGCGGAGTTTAGCAGATGATGAGAAGTTGCAAAGAGGCAGTGAGGCGAGAGATAAGGGATCCCGACCCTCAGTTGCGAGTTAGACTAGTGGAAGCCAATTTAGGGGTATGAGTTGGCAGGGATCCAAAAAGAGGAAATCGAGACCTACGGCTAGTGCAGTCAGCTGACCAGAGATGCCAGGAGGTGGTGAGTGGATAGGCAGTACAGACACGAAACCCTTGTGCCCTAGTTGTGGCAAGAGGCATCTTGGAGTGTGCTATAGTGGTAGATGGGTATGTTTCCAATGCGGTCAAGCAGGGCATTTCAAGAGAGATTGTCCCTAAGTGAACAGGGAAGCCCCAACAACATATCAGACAACCTCTCAGACAATTAACCAATCAAAGGACGCTGGGAATTGAGGTGAAGGGTTAACTGGTGTCAAGCAGAAGGGTGTCGTAGGTCAACCCCAGTAACAGGGGCGAGTGTATGTCATGACACACTAGGAAGTAGTAGAGTCTCCTGATGTTGTGACTGGTAATGGAACATTATGTGGACAGTCTGCTTATGTTTTATTTGACCCTGGTGCCACACATTCATTTATATCTAACATGTTTGCATCTAGTATAGATAGGTTGTTTGAGCCTATGTCTGAAGAGTTATATATCTCCACCCCTATGGGAGATGTGATAATAGTAGGGGAATGTTATAAACATTGTGAGATGTTGATCAATGGTCAAGATTTTTATGTTGATTTACTTCCCTTGGATTTGTTAGAGTTTGATGCTATCCTAGGAATGGATTCCTAAGTAAATATCGTGCCTCAGTGGACTGCTACAAAAAAGAGGTAGTGTTCAGAAAATCAAATGGCCAGGATGTAATCATGATAGGAAGCAAAAGATTAACTATGGGAAGTCTAATATTAGCATTGAAGGCTAGGAAGCTGCTGAGTAAGGGATGTAAGGCCTATTTGGCTCATGTTGTGATTGCTCAAGGGAAAGAGCTAAACCCATAAGACATCCCAGTGGTAAATGATTTCCGAGATGTATTTCCTGAGGAATTAACGAGATTGCCACCCAATAGAGAAGTGGAGTTCACTATTGACTTAAATCCATGAACAATGCCTATATCACAAGCACCATACAGAATGGCGCTAGCTGACTTAAAGGAATTAAAGGTTCAACTGCAAGAATTAATTGACAAGGGATACATTCGACCTAGTGTATCACCTTGGGGAGCTCTGGTGTTATTCATAAGAAAGAAAGATGGTACACTTAGATTATGTATCAACTATAGGAAGCTGAATAAGGTAACGATTAAGAATAAATATTCATTACCACGCATTGATGATTTATTCGATCAGCTAAGAGAAGCCACGGTGTTTCCAAAGATAGACTTGAGATCGAGCTATCATCAGTTGAAGGTGAAGGAGGCTGACATTCCTAAAATCGCATTTAGAACAAGATATGGACATTATGAATTCCTAGTAATGCCATTTGGACTGACAAATACCCCTGCAGTATTCATGGACCTTATGAACAGGATATTTCATCCCTACTTGGATCAATTCTTGATAGTATTCATTGATGATATATTAGTATATTCTGGCAGTAGAGAGGATCATATGACCCACCTGAGGATAGTATTGCAGACGCTGCGAGATAGGTAGTTGTATGCTAAGTTCAACAAATGTGATTTCTGGTTAGATCGGGTTGTATTTCTCGGGCATGTTGTTTCAGCAAATGGTATTAGTGTAGATTCCCAAAAGATAGAAGCGATAGTTAACTGGGAACGACCCACGACTGTTTCGGAGGTATGCAATTTCCTAGGTCTGGCAGGTTATTACAGGAGGTTTGTGGAGGGTTTTTCTAAGATAGCCCTTCCATTGATGAACTGGATTAGGAAAGGCGTGAGGTTTAAGTGGTCGTTGGAGTGTGAGCATAGTTTCAAGAGTTGAAACAAAGATTAGTATCAATGCCAGTGCTTACCTTACCTACTTTAGGTAAGGAATTTGAGATTTATTGTGACACATCCCGACAAGGACTAGGATGTGTGTTGATGTAGGATGGGAAAGTGATTGCATATGCGCCTCGTCAACTTAAGAAGCACGAGAGCAATTATCCTACGCATGATCTGGAGCTGGCGGCAGTTGTATTAGCTCTACAGCTGTGGAGACATTATTTATTTATTTGGAAAATGTTACAGAATATTCATAGATCACAAAAGCCTGGAATATTTTTTGATAAAAAAGAGTTGAATTTGAGACAGAGAAGATGGATTGAACTGATCAAATATTATGACTGCTCCATCGAGTACCACCCTGGTAAGGTGAATGTTGTAGTAGATGCACTAAGTAGGAAATCCTCGGGATCTAGAGTAATCATTGGATCAGCGAGAGGAATGTTATTTCAGGAGTTCAGGAATTCTAGAATTGCCTTATCAATGGGATAATCAGGGGGATTGATAGCTACATTCTAGGAAAGACCCACCTTAATAGAAGACCTTAAGCAGGATCAGTTGAAAGACCCTGATCTTTAGAAGATTGCTGATGATGTAAGTAAGGGAATCAGAATTGACTTCCAATTGAGAGCAGATAATGTACTAGAAAATGAGAGAAGAATGTGTGTGCCTAATAGGCTACATCTTAAGCAAGCCATTCTAGAAGAAGCGCACAGTTCTGCTTACGCTATGCATCCAGGAAGCACCAAAATGTATAGAACCTTAAAGAGGTCTTACTGGTGGCCTGGAATGAAAAGAGACATAGCAGAATATGTAGACCGATGTATAGTCTTTCAACAGGTGAAACCTAAGAGACAAAGACCAGCAGGATTACTAAACCCACTTCCAGTGCCTGAGTGGAAGTAGAAGCATGTGACAATGGACTTTCTGTTTGGATTGCCTAAAATGCCCTCAAGATATGATGGCATTTGAATGCCCTCATGTAGACAGAATAGTCAGTCAGTATGGAGCCCTAGTGTCGATAGTGTCAAATTGAGACTCGAGGTTTACTTCAAAATTCTTACCTAGCCTGCAGAAGGCTATGGGCACTAAACTGTATTTCAGCACGACTTTTCATCCACAAACCGATAGACAGTCGGAAAGAACTATATAGACACTGAAAGATATGTTAAGAGCTTGCGTGTTACAATTCAAAGGAAGTTGGGATACGTAATTGTCGTTGGTCGAATTTGTGTGCAACAACAGTTACCATTCAAGTATCGAAATGACTTCCTATGGAGCATTGTACAGCCGACCTTGCAGGACCCCAATATATTGGAACGAAGTCAGAGAACGAAAATTACTGGGTTCATAATTAGTTCAACAAACAACTGAGAATGTGAAGCTTATCAGAGATAATCTTAAGGCGGCTCGCGATAGACAGAAGAGCTATGTAGATAATCGAAGAAGAGAACTAGAATTTGAAGTCGAAGATCAAGTATTTCTTCGATTGTCCCCATGGAAAGAAATTCTCTGGTTTGGGAGGAAGGGAAAGTTAAGTCCACGATACATCGAACCATATGAGATTGTGGAACGAGTTGACCCAGCAGCATATAGATTGCAGTTACATATAGACCTAACTCGTATTCACAATGTATTTCATGTGTCAATGTTAAGAAAGTATGTGCCTGATCCTATGCACATACTAGCAGCACAACTAGTACAACTCAAAGAAGATTTATCATACGAGGAAGAGCCTGTTGAGATTTTAGACAGGAAAGACCAAGTACTCATAAATAAGACGATACCTTTGGTAAAGGTATTATGGCGTAATCGTGGAATCGAGGAAGCAACCTAGGAACTCGAAGAGTAAATGAGAAGGAGATATCCTAAACTTTTCTAATGATATATCAGGTAAATTTTGAGGATGAAATTTCTTTTAGGGGGAAGGTAATTGTAAACCCCGAATTCTACATTTGCTATATAAGTATGTTTAGCCATGAGGATGTTATGTTAATTAATTGATAGGTGGAAATCTGTGGTTTAATTACACGGGATTTTGAATGAAGAAAAGAAAAAAAATGAAGATTAAAGAGACTTATTAATTTAATTTGGTCGGAAGCACTAAGTTAATGCTGGGTGAGGTGGCGGTTTGATATTCAATCATGGGAGGCGGCCGGAAGTATAAAAGGAGGATGAACTTCGGAAGCTCGATTTATGCAAATGACTCGAGCGAATTATATCATATATAATTGAATTTCCTCAGGTTAATTTCACTTCAAATCAACTCCAAGAACTGATTCTCAACTTGAATCCATTGAGCTACAAAGGGGACTTTATGAATCTGTAGCTTGAAGCTCCAACGGTACGTGAATAACTGACTAAACTCTTTAGTCACGAGATCCACCATCTGTTAACTACCAGGCACTCCACTAAAGACCGGCAGCTGTACTCTCCTCGCTATAGATATATTTTGTATCCATATCAACCAATCAACAGTGCGATAACCCTTCACAGAACACTTGTAAGTACAGTTGGGCCAATTTACCATTTTTCCCTTGTAGTTACATCTAACTCCTTAAGTACCACTGATCCCTCTAATGCACATAAGTTATAGTCCTACTATGAGTGAGTCCTCTCTTCCAAAGAGAGGTTGTGGCCACTATATTCAAGATCCGGAATCAGCCCTTAAGGGAGTAATCTATCTACTTACCCCTACTTCGGGGAAGGAGTGAATTCCATCTTGTGTAACTGAGCCCAGCTCCCTAATCAGACAAATCCTAAAAAAGGTAGGCTTATTGAGTTGGCAATCTGGCCACTCTCACCCATACTAATCAAAGGACCGCCCCCAAAGGTAGGAGTTCCCAAAACACTCAGGATTAAGGTCATGTCACCTATGGTCGTTTAAGTGAGATGTAAGTCTCAAGTATCAACGGCGTTATTAAAGAGACTAGTTATCTCGTGGTTAAATCTTATACAAACTCTTTGTATAGGACACCCCCGCTCGCATGTCTTCACATGAATGGCTAGGATCAAACCATCTGTAGTAGTTCATAACACTTGTAAACCTCTACAAAGTGGGTCGTATTCGTAGTGTCACTAGGATAAGGTATCCCTCCTTTATCCTTATACTACAGACCTTTTTAGGTTATCACGTAAAGCATGATCCACTTGTATATCTTATATATATGCTTAAGTTTACATACAATAACCATGGGTCTTTGTTTATTGGATATGAGTAAACGCAAAATAAAATAACTATTATTTTATTTATAACAATGTGTACAGTGTTTACAAACTACGAGACTTCGGGAGAATTAGGACATCAATCCCAACAACTCCTTTGTATAGGACGCCCTCACTCGCATGTCTCCACATGAATGATCAGGATCAGACTATTTGTAGCAAGTCATAACCTGTCTCTTATACACATCTAGATGTGTATAAGAGACAGAGGTAGGAGTTCCCAACTCACTCAGGATTAAGGTCATGTTACCTATGGTCATCTTAGTGAAGTGAAGTCTCTGTCATGAATGTCGTTATAT
Organism: Benincasa hispida; assembly: GCF_009727055.1. Lineage (NCBI taxonomy): Eukaryota > Viridiplantae > Streptophyta > Magnoliopsida > Cucurbitales > Cucurbitaceae > Benincasa > Benincasa hispida. The sequence continues at coordinate 31,237,204 of NC_052354.1, forward strand.
AACGAGGCTAAACATTTCGTGGTTCGGTCTTATACAAACTCCTTTGTATAGGACGCCCTCACTCGCATGTCTCCACATGAATGATCAGGATCAGACTATCTGTAGCAAGTCACAACACTTGTAACTATTCTACAAAGCGGGTCGCATCCGTAGCATTACCAGGATAAGGTTTCCCTCCTATATCCATATCCATATACTACAGACCATTTTGGTTATCACTTAAGGCATGATCTATCTATATGTCTCCACATACATGCTTAAGTTACAAACGACAACCTGAGATCTTATTCTATTGATTTTTGGTAAAGCAAATAAAACATCCAATGTTCCATAGACTAAAGTGAAGAAAATATCATATATTATTACATCACGAGCGTTTGTTCAAACAGTGTTTACAAACTATAGGGCCCAACGAGAGTTTAGGGCATCATCCCCAATAGGTGGGACATCCTTAAATCCTAAAGTGGCGTAAACTACATTTATGTCCTCTCAACAGCTCAAAAGGTGTTTCAAAAACACTTTTTGAGGGAACGTTGTTCAGAATATAACATGCAGTTTCCACTGCAAATCCCCAAAACGAGTCTAAAAGATGAGCATAACTCTTATAGATCAAACCATGTCCAATAGGGTTCTGTTTCTCCTTTCTGATACACCATTCTACTGAGGTGTACCTGGAGCCGAGAGTTGGGACGTGATTCCATGCTCTATCATATACTTCTGGAATTCGAGGTCCATATACTCTCCACCACGAACTTGTCAAGGGCTTCAGGCTTACGTTGCATTAGATAGAGATACCCGTACCTTGAATGATCATCTATGAAAGAGATGAAATATTCATACCCACCTCGAGCTCTAACACTCATCGGACCACAGAGGTCTGAATGTATAAGCTCTAAGGATTCCTTAGCTCTATAACCTTTTCCAGTAAAAGGACGTTTGGTCATCTTGCTTTCAAGGCATGATTCACATACTGGCAAGGAGTTTTCTTCTAAACTCTTTAGAAGTCCACATTTAACCAACTGCTCAATTCTATTGAGGTTGATATGACCTAACCTTAGATGCCAAGGATGGGTGTTTTTCTTAGGAGAAACCTTTGATCTTTTAGCTATTGTCGCCGTACTGAAAATTTCAGTATTAAGCAAGGCTTTTATGACTAACGACCTTAGTACATACAAGTTATTTTCCATTGAACCAAAACCAATCTTCATTCCATTCTTGAAAATAAACACTTTGCTTTTAGAAAAGGAGATGGTATAACCTTGTTCAATGAGACAGGAAGCCTAGATTAAGTTCCTCTTGATATGAAGAATTACAAAAACATTATCCAGTAACAGATAACATTTCTTGTCTAAAATAACTTCAGGCTGCCTATAACAATAGTTGAAACAACCTCATCAATACCGACTCGAAGAGTCAACTCTTCCTGTAGCAACATTTGCTAGGAACTAAATCCCTGGTAAGAAGAACTGATGTGATTAGTAGCACCCGATTCAAAGATCCAGGCAGAATCATCATTCTCTACCAAACACGTCTCCAAGACCAATAAAGCACATTTACTGTCTTTAGACTTCCTCTTCTTTTGGAGATAGTGAAATCAATATCAGAACCTAAATAAGCTTCAAGTTCCATTTCAGAGAACACTTCTTGTCGATGAACTTTAACAGAGTCAACAACACTTGTTTTCTCTTCCTAAAGGTTATCTTGGGAACTGACACTACTGGTTTTGTCATCTATCCCTTTGTGCTCAAAAAGTAAGAAGTTGGCGTTCAAACAATTCTTGCAACGAGTCCATGATCTCACATGCAATGACCATGTTCTCAACACTTTTGGCCAAAGCATCTAGTATGCTAGCCAATATGTGAAATCAAGCCAATAAATTAGCCTTCATCCACACCTCATATGTATTACGAACACTTCGCGGTGCATCAAGGGTCGAGATTTGAGGACATTCCTCAACCATGACAAACTCAAGGTCATTTACCACGAAATACGTTTTAACGAACTCTTTCCACTGTATGAAATTGGTTAAACTAGAGGCATTTAACAAAAAAACATTCATGTTGCTGAAACAAATAAACATATTGACCTACATTAGGTTTTAAGAAAATACTCGTTGAAAAAAAACATCCAATATAATTTAGCAAAACTGAAATGAACCCCGTGTGACATCTAGTTTCGCAATGACGCTTCAAAGGTTTAGGACAAAAGCCGCCGAAGGGTGGTCAATTCATCCCACCTCTGAATTGAGACATTCTCAACTAGCCATTAATACCAGAACAACTCTTACTCCTATAACGACTAGCCATCATTGATTTGGTCAAGAAATAATTGACTACCCATTAATACTTAACAATTTCCCATAAGTGTGACCCGACATTTCAGGTCCTAGAGTTCTACCCCAAGCAGCCAATTCGAAGGGAAAAATCCGATTGGGGCAAAAGCTAAATTGACTGTATCCATTTCTAGAGTTCACCTTGATATTGACCAACTACACGAAACCCATCTGAAGGGGGACGCTCCCAAGATGCCACGAGGGAGTGCAAGAATAATCTCACGGTGCGAACCAATGAAGGAGACCGCAGGACGTGTTGACACACACCTTTCACCCACTTACTATAAACACTCTCTCCATCCACCTTGATATTGAATCATGCAAACACCATCCGAAGGGGGATACTCCCAGGGGACCATGAGGTCAAGTATAAATCTCACGGCATGAACATTCATGGAGAAACGTGAGTGGAATCATTGACATATCATATTTATCTCTTCCTCCTACTGAGTACTTTATAACCTAGGGTTTAGTTTATTTAGAAAAAACACAGCTAAGGATTTTAACTAAGTGACTTTTTAGGTTTGCCCAAGAGTAAAATTTACCTTGGAAAGTTGAAACAACTTTTGATCATCATCCATTAAACTCTTTAACGGAGTCTTTGATCAATTGTCGCATGCTTGTAGAAAATCTATCTAATTCACCTTTCCAAGTAGGTTCCAAGGTAAAGGTGATCCATTTCCATCAGCTTAAGTACCCCAGCCTAGACAGAATCCACCTTAGACAAAAGATCCCTTATAGATAGATTTAATACAATTTTAATCTTTTATGTCAATCACTTTAATCCTATTAAACCGATTTAAAAAATTAAAACTTAAGTTGCTAATCCCATTAGAACCTTGCACTTAGGTCTATCTCAATCCAATTTTAAAACCCTTTTAAAACATGAGTTTGCCTAAGTTCGCATGAAACTCTTTCTTATTGATTTTAGTTCTAATTTCCATTATAACGCTTATAACAGAAACAACCAAAACCATTCACAACGCGAAGCAAACACATATAAGGCATTCATAACGCTTACAAAATAGCCTAAGAGTCATGCTCCGTGCATTGTTCATTCATTACTACTTTTATATAACACTTATACAAATGAGCAATGAACCAAGCAAATATGCTTCCATTCACCCTTATACTATAATTCTTATAATATAAAGATGATGCATGAATATACTTACTGCATGCAAAAATATAACTCTTATATTTCATGATGCATGTGCATGCTTTCTTGTAATTTCATCATGCCATATTATAACACTTATAATACATGATGCATGAATAATTGCATAACCTAAAGTGGGTTTTAACTCTATATGTCATACACTATGGCATATAAACCAACATACATCACATGCATGTTAAATAAAAGTTGATGAACCGGGATAATTAGCCTCAAAATCCTCAAAACCAAAGCTAAGTATTACAAATAGCAAAGAATCTTTTGTTCAAACAGGCGAACCGGGTCTTGAACCATTCGGTCGAAGTCCGCATCTCCATGATCGCGTACCAAACTCCTTGTGATCACCTACACAAAAGAGTAAACGCTTTACTCAATAATTTACCAATCTTCCTGAGCTAAACGATCGTTTAACAACGATCGTATACCTTGACTATGCGATGAAGCATGAGGCATGTGATCATGCAGTGCGCAACGTACAATGCAAGCCTTAAGCTATTGACTAAACGACAACGATGCGGTAAAGCACAATCATCTAAACGATCGCTGAGCAAGCGCGAGGTATTGCATACCGGGTGAATGTGTAGTCAGTGACTATGCGATGAAGCATGCTAACTACACGATCATTTAGTGACGCGCATTTTATTAAACAATGAGCATCAAATGCTCTCTATATGATCCTTTACCTCCAGCGTCCACGCGATCGAGCAACCAACGTTATGCGATAGAGTTAACGCTTTACCCCATCGTTTAGCAAATACTACACGATCACGTAAAACTTTTCTACACAATCGTTTAGTCAAATCCCAACGATCGTTTACCTGAGGCTACAAGATACGACCAACCCTTGGTCTTCTTCCTCAATGAGATCCGCATCTCCATGCTTCGAAACTTCATCACGAATGACTCAACAAACTCAAAATTTTGAATATTACAGACTTGATTGCTTATTAATTATGCCTAAAAACACAGGGGCTCTTACAAATTAACACTTTGTAATTGAAAAGAAATCTTTAAACAGAGGCAATTAACCCGTAAACATTCATCAACATCCAACCACAAATGCATTTAACACTTGAATGCAATGTAGAAACCTTAAAACCCTCCACAACTATAAAAAAAAAAAAAGTTCAAAACAACAGTGAAATTTTGAATATCAGAACAACTTGGCTCTGATGCCAATTGAAGGAAATCAGACATGAGGATTTCCATGAGCAGCAGAATGATCATTCCAAATTCCATTCAAAATTGAACATACACAATCACAATCTTAAAATGGAACTCACATGTCATGCATAACTAGAAATTACAGCATGCTAACAAGATAATCAAGGGATAGAGTATGTGTACCTTTGAAGACTCATTCTTCAAAACTCCCTCGAACACTCCAATGCGTCCAAGATCAGCAACTCAGCCCTTGAACACAATGACCGAAAAAACAACACGATCACAATGCACACGAACGCAACGAACAGCCTCTAGAACCTCGAAATCAATCAAGTTGAGTGAAGACACCACCACAATAGTTACCTTGGTATTCTCGATGTGAGAATCCAAGAGTTGTGGGCTCTATATAGACTTGGTTAAAGGAAGAGGCTAGAGAATAACAATCGTGTAGACAATTGAGCAAGTGGGAGATGGCATAGTCTATCGTATAGACAATGTGCTCAATCATGTAGAAGATGGCAGCCTGTGGTATAGACAATGCCACACGATTGTTTTAGCTACGACCTACTGAGTGAACTATCATATAGTTAAACTCCATGATCGTTTAGTCTCTTTATTAACTATTATTTAGTGAAACATTTTCACTGATAGCCTTGACTGTGAGATATTTTCGAAAGTGGCAACTCTACTAAATTAGGAAAACATTTTTTCTTTTATCTCACGGTTACCATAAAACCACTAATAACCTCCCACTCAATTGGTTATAGATAAAAAGAGATAATTATCAAATAATTAATATTATCATAAATAAATATGATCACCAACTTACCATATTATATTTATAACCTATAGTTTTAATATTTCATCTCATGAAACATACAAACCATAGTTCTTTTTCTATTTGTAGGTTACCCTAAAGGAACGAGAGGTGGTTACTTCTATCATCCTAAGGATAATAAGGGGTTTGTGTCAACAAACGCTACCTTTTTAGAAGAGGACCACATAAAAGAGCATAAGTCCCGCAGTAAGATTGTGTTGAATGAATTTTCCAGTGAAACTACTGAACCTTCAACAAGAGTTGTTAAAGAACCCAACACGTCAATGAGAGTTGTTGAAAATGGTTCATTTGGTACGTCAAATCCACCTCTCCTTGTGCTTCAGGACCCCATAGTAACAACAAAGAGTTGAGGGAGCCTTGACATAGTGGGAGGGTTGTAAACCTGCCTATTTATTATATGGGTTTAACAAAAATGCTAGTTATCGTAGCTGACAGAGATGTTGAAGATCCATTGCCTTATAAGATGAAAATGGAGGATTTTGACAAAGATGAATGGATCAAAGCTATGGATCTTGAAATGGAACCCATATACTTCAATTCAGTTTGGGATCTTGTAGATCAATCTGATAAGGTTAAACCTATAGGTTGCAAATGGATTTACAAGAGAGAATGGGGTGCTGATAGAAAGGTGCAAACATCCAAGAGTTGAGAGAGTCGACTATGAGGAGACTTTCTTACCTGTTTCCAGGTTGAAGTCTATTCGGATACTCTTGTCCATTACCTCATATTATGACTATGAGATTTGGCAAATGGAAGTCAAAACTGTTTTTCTGAATGGCAATCTTGAGAAGACCATTTGTATGGAGCAGCCTGAATGATTCATAACTCAAGGTTAAGAGCAAAAGGTCTGTAAGCTTAATCGGTCCATTTATGGATTGAAGCAAGCTTCTCGATCTTGGAATATAATATTTTATACTGCGATCAAATCTTATGGCTTTGATCAGAATGTTGATGAGTTTTGTGTTTACAAGAAAATCATCAATAGTTAAGTAGCTTTTCTTATGTTGTATGTAGAAGATATCCTATTAATTGGGAATGATGTAAGCATGCTGACTAAAATTAAGAATTGGCTAGTGATCCAATTCCAAATGAAATATTTGTGAGAGACGTAGTGTGTTTTGGGCATTCAGATATTTAGAGATCTAAAGAACAAAACATTGGCCCTGTCTTAGGCATCGTACATTGACAATATGCTTGTCAAGTTTTTTATGTAGAGCTTCAAGAGGGGTTTACTCCCTTTCAGGCATGAAGTTATTTTGTGCAAAGAATAATGTCCTAAGATACCTCAAGAGGTTGAGGAAATGAGATGGAGCCCCTATGCATCAGTTGTTGGTAGCCTGATGTATGCAATATTATGTTATATTTGAGACAGATCCTCTATGTATCAGATGAGATTCATATAATTAAATTTAATATGAAATAGATTTATATTAAATACCATGTATTATTAAGAGAATTAATAACTATAGGTTATATTATATTTGATACAATATAAAAACTATAGGTTATGTGTTATATATGATATAACATATAGATATACATATAATACTTTACTTATTATATATATAATTATTATTTAAATAAAATTAATTTTAATTTTTTAAATTAAAGGGAGGGAAATAACTTCCCTCCCCTTAATTCTCTCTCATGCCTTATCTTATCCTCTAGCTCTTAAGTCGATTCTTCAAATTGGTGTTTTTTCCAAAGAACTTTAACTTGTGTTATCTCCTGACCACGTAAAATTTTCATTTCCCTTACAAGGATATGCTTAGGCTACTAAGGGAAATGATATATATATAAACTGAATAGACTAGCAAACAAATTATACCTCAATTAGATGTAGTACAAACATTGTATACAATAATAAAGTTCAAACCCAAATTATGAATTGATATATAATTAAGAACCTCAAGATATTGTGGAGACGTCAATAGGTAGTCAAGGCACGCTTCTGATAAATGTTGTGCTGAAGACAATTTTTCGCTCTATATGGATTGTAAGCAAACTACAATGATCATTTCTCAGCAGCGACTAATTCTGGTAGAACTACAACATCGAACTACTCAGATCTAGCAGAACTCTTGAATACTTGCTCTCAACTCAATTCAAGATCAAAAGAGAAAAAGAAATGAGAGAACTCTTCAATTTGGAACGGGATCCAACAAATGAAGAAATATGTTGCTTTTTATAGGCTAGCAACTTAGTAACTCTCCAAAATAAAAAATTGAAACATTTGTCAAATTTAACTCAGTGGAGTTGTTACTTGACCGAAATCAAACATAACTCATCCAAATTGAAGAAACTAGAAATTTAACTTTCATATATATTAAATTTGTACATGAAACATCATCTAATTTGATGGTTTCAATCCAATTTGAAGCTTCTAATTAACCATGAAATTAATTTACACATGTATCCATTTTTTATGTTTTAAATATTCACAAAAGTTTCCATTTCTTTCACTCTAAATATCCAACAATCCTCTACATGAAAGAAAGTGAAAGAAAATTAAACAAAAGCCATTGAAGTTCAGAGGTGTCTTCTGAACTTGAACCTTCCTTAATGAATATCCATCAAATTTACTTTAGAAATAGTGAGACTAAGCTCTGAAATTATCTTTCTCATTTGTGAACTGAGACAATAGATATCACATAAAACTCATCCTGTATCTTTGAGTTCTACATGTTTGTGTCCATTTTGGTCCTAGACAAAATCCTAAATTCATGAGAGCTTTAGATAACATTAACCATTTAAAAAGTTATCATAGAAGCAATCCCAATTCTACTCTCACATAGGTAATGTTGATTAAGAGTATTTTTTAAGGAACTCTTATTCAATAGTATCTACGAGCGAAAGTGGATCTTTCCAATTCATTGTGACAGAATTTCCACATATACATTCAAACATACTAAAATGCATTCGTAATGCTAAATTATTGACATGCTCAAAAGAACAATAAATAAGAGATCGAAAGATCATACCATTTGAAGACTTATTCTTCACAGTAAAACTTGCTTTTGCTGAGACGGTAAGCTATTGCTCAGCAAAACCCAATCATCTATCTCGAACAGTCTGCACACGAACAGAAGGAAACAGGGATGACACCACCACTCAGAGCCCTCAATATTCTTGGAATAAGAATCCAAAGGATGGGCTTTGTTTGGATTTGATAGAGGGAAGGAGGAAGGGAGATCATATACAACGATCAAGCAAGTGGGAGATAGGCTTGTCTATCGTATAGACAAAAGGCTTGATCGTTTAGGTGAAGTATACGATTGTGTAGGAAAAAGGTAAGCCATCGTCTAAACGGTCGTGTAGGAAAAACTAAGCATCTACACGATCGTCTAGTAAATATCAGGCGCTAAACAATCGCTTAGGAAAAGGTAAACGATCATTTAGAAAATAGCGCACGCGGGTGTAATCATTAAGCGATTGCTCAACACTATCATATAGGTAAGCGATCGTTTAGGCACTATAGTACAGGCACATATTTTCTAAGCGATGACACCCTTCAACACAACGTCCGCACACCGTGAGCTATTTAAGTGTCTCAAAGTGATCTTTCAACTTACTCATCCGTTATGAAAACAAAAGAGACGTCGTCCTATTACCCATTTAACCGATCAATTAATAGCGATGAATATGATCACATCATATTCATAACTTATGAATTAATATCATATATTAATCATAGTATTTTTCCTCCATTATAAATAAATCATATTTATATCCAATTTCTTCCATATAATGTATATAGATACATTTTAACCTATAATTAATTATAAATATGATTTATAATTAATATGTATGAGAGAAATAGATGTTTGAATATGATTCAAATATTATTTATAGGAATGAGATTTATATAAAACTATAGGTTAAATTTAATATGAATGAGATTCATATTAAAATGATAATATATGAGAGGAAATACATTTGAATATGATTCAAATATGATATAATTAAATATATGATATTTGATTAGTTAATTTAATATTAAATTAAATACGATTTAATATTTTTAAATTATATACTAAAGTTAATTTCCATGCAGTTAGCTAGGGAGTTAACATGAGATAGAGGGGAGTTATCTCCCTTCCTACAAGTTTTATAGAACTGTTATGTGAAAATGAAAGAACAAAAGAAGAGTTCTTTTGTAATGAAGGATCTCATATCTTTCCTTTTGCACATCATAGTTCTCTCCCTTTCTCAAATGGCCTTCCCTTTCTAAAATCGAAGAGCCCACAACTCCTTCGACAGAATAGTAAGGAAGACTCGGTTGTTGTGTTTTTGGAAGGAGCTTCAAGCTGTTCAAGGGAGATTTCATTGTATGAAGAGTTCGTGACCCGAGAATTCATTCGAGAGGAAAGCATTGAAGATAGGGTTAGTCTTCTAATCTCTCTATTCTCTTTTAAGAGCATGCTTAAATGTATTTATGTCACGCGTTCATGCACTTTTGCTGAGGAATTCAATTCCTTGGTATCAGAGCCATATCGTGCTTTTGATTTTTGTTTTGGAATGAAACACAGAGAAGAGGTGGGTTTCTTTCTGCATAATGTATGTAGGGTTTGCAAAATAGGCAATTTCGAATTTTGGCACTTAGTTTACTATTTTAATAAGATCAAAATGTACGGGCCCATTGTTTTTGGGCATTTAAATTTTTTCTATTGAGTCTGTAAGTCCATGTTAATCGTGATGCAAGTTTTTCTGAGAGGATCAGTGCAATTTGAATCAACAACGAACTTAATTTGAAGCAAGAAATCGCATTCTGTGCTAAAGTTAAAGGGAAAGTGTTGCAATGTTGTCCTTTATGTTGCAGCACGGAAGGCTAGCACGAGCGTTGCAACTCTCCAAAACTTAGATACGCGTGCGAGGAGATTCAAATCTAATTGGCAGCGCAACGCCCATAATGCAAGGTCATGGGTTCGAGCCTGGCATGGAGCATTTGCATTTTTTTATTTTCTTTTTATGTATTTTAATTAATTAAATTGATATAATATGATTATATTAATTTAATTAATTTTTAGGGGTGCCAAAATTCGATCTATTTTTGCTTATTAGTTTAGTTTTTGCATATGATGTTTGATTAAATTAATGTTAATTATATGTTGCATTTTATATGCCATATAGTTTAAAATACTACCTTAGGATAAACATTTTCATGCATCATATTTAATATAAATGTTATATTATATGGTTGCATGATTTAAGCATGTACATGCATCATATTTAATATAAATGTTATATTATATGGTTGCATGCTATAATAAGAGTTATATTAATTAGTATTAATATAAGAGGTATATTAATTAATAAAAAGGCACGATCATGCATCATATTTAAATATAATTGTTATATTTAAAGTTTAGATTTATAGTATAAGTGTTATATTATTTGTTTTAATGATTGGTTAAAAGCATGATTAACTATATAATAATTCAATAACATTAATATAACAGTTATATTGTGTATATTGATGAATGTGATATGCATGAGGTATGGTTTTATTAATTAGTTTACAATTGTTTTATTTAATTAATAACACCACGAGATGCATATTGTTCAATTGCTAGCTAGCCTAATGCGATTAGGATAAAGTTAATTAATTTGTCTTAAATGGTTTAAAACCGTCTTAATTAATCTTCAAATTTTATTTCTAATGAGATTAAATTTAAAATAAATCTTTTATTTTTCTTTTAATAGGATTAAGAATGAGAAATAAAAGATTAAATTTATGAAACATTTGTCTATAAGAACATTTATCTAAGGAACGTTCTGTCTAAGATTGGGGTATTTAAGCCGATGGAAATGGAACATCCCCATATGGGAACCGACCTAGAAGATGAATTATTCAAATGTTTTATAAGCATGCAATAGAAGATTAAATTTATTAAAGTGTTTAATAAATGATAATCATACATTGTTAAACTATCGAATATAAGAATTCTATTGGACAAATTTAACAAGACTTAGATGAATTTCTTAGTCTAATTTACCTAAGAAATGAACCCTCAATTGTTAAGCACTAAGTGGGAGGAAAAAATATATATAACATGTAACGATCGGACCTTTCGATATCTCTAACAAGGGCCGTTACTTCATAATTTCACTTTTTCTTAAAAACAAACCTAAGGATTTTGACCATTGAAGAAAAAATTATTAAGACAATAAAGATAACTTCCAAAACAATTTATAAAACTAATAAATAAACAAATAGATAAAACCTTTTATCAGGGCCCTTAAATCAGTGAAGGAAAAATAACATTCAGAACAGATAAAATTTTTAGTCTAACATCGAGTTATGGATCCAAAAATTTAAATAACTTGAAAATATAAACTAAGCGGAAGTGATTTTCTTGTCCCATATGGCACGATCACAGGTCCCACTTGTCACTCCCTGGTCTGTTTCTTCCTTACCTGAAAAACATAATATAAGAAATGATGAGTATAAAATACTCAGTAAGTGACCCACTATTGGACCCTCTAGGTAAACATGTTAACCTTTTTATTTAGGTATTTGTGTACATCCTATAGCATATTAGTCGTGGTGATCCCAAAGGAACACTTATTAGTCATAGGTGTGAACCCAAGGGATACATGTCAGTCATAGGTGTGAACCCAAAGGGATACATATCAGTCATAGGTGTGAACCCAAAGGGATACATATCAGTCATAGGTGTGAACTCGAAGGAACACATAACATTCATAGGTGTGAATCCGAAGGAACTCATAACAGTCATAGGTGTGAACCTGATGGAGCGCATATCAACCATAAAGAGTATACCACCCAATGAGAAGGTTAATAGTTACCATCAATATTAGCATGCAAAAATCATCATTAAACCTCATAATATAACTACAATCATATTAACATGATCATCACATTCAGTGAGCAAATTATCAACATAATATCCTGTTTCATGTTCACAACACATAACCCGTGAAAAATACCAGAATGCCCACAATCAATATATCATAGAAACGTAACCTAAACTATCCATAACATTCTATATACTTACACAATCTTAACATCGTCATTTGGTTGGGACGATTGGTTTGAAGGTAGACCAATAGTAAGAAACTTACCTCAAATTTAAGTTCAAATTTTAATCCAAATAAACTATCTTGTAAAAACTCGAACCAACCTATAACAATAGCCAAAAAAATTAATGTAACCCCTTATTGTTAGATTCTAGATTACTATTTATCCCAAAGGCGTCCAAGAAACTTATCTGACTTGAGGCTCAAGCCCAACACCACCTCCAAACTTGTGCACAACACAACTCTAAGTCCAACATCATAACTCATTCGTATAGAATATCCCCGTTCACATGTCTATACATGAATGATCAAGATCAGATAATTTGTAGCACTTTACAACAATTATAACACCTACAAAACAGGCCATACTCGTAGTGTCACCAGGATAAGGTATCTAGCCTTATCCATCTACTGCACACCATTTATGTTATCACTTAAATATGATCCACCCCTATATCTCTACATACATGTTTAAGCTACAAGATAACCCTGGATGTTAGTTTATTGGTTTGTGATTAATGCAACAAATATGGAATAAAATATCATATATTTTCTTAAATAAACAATGAGTTTGTATAAAACATTTACAAACTATAGGACCCTACGAGATTTAGAGCATAAACCCCAGCAATCTCCTACTTGACCTAAAGCTAGTGGGGTGTACAATATAGTCAAAATACAAAGTACACAAATAAAAAACTAGGGCATAACACGTGCCCAGTACAAATCTTCACTCGCCTTAGTCTAACTGTGGCCTGTCCTATAGACCCATACTCTACAGGTGACCCTTAAACACTATAGCTGTGAGGGCCTTTATAAATGGATCAACAATATTGTGCTCTGAAGCTATTTGCGTGATGATCACGTCCCCTCGATACACAATCTCTCGGATGAGATGATACTTTTGCTCTATATGCTTGCTGTGTTTGTGACTCCTAGGTTCTCGGGAATTAGCAACAACACAACTATTATCACACTAAAGTGTGAAAGGCTTGACATGTCTGGAACGATTTCAAAATTAATCAAGAATTTCCTAAGCCAAATAGCTTCCTTAGTAGCTTCACAAGCCGATACATACTCCGCCTCCATAGTGGGGTTAGCGATGCACTCTTGCTTAGTGCTTCTCTAGACTACTACCCTCCATTAAGAGTGAACATTGATCCTAATGTGGATTTCCTAAAGTCTTTCTCCGTCTGAAAATTAGAGTCCGTGTATTTAGTAAGGATTAGATCCTTAGAACCATACATGAGCATGTAGTTCCTCGTTCTCCATAGATATTTGAGGATATTCTTAATGGTAGTTAAGTGATTAAATCCTGGATTAGACTGCTATCTACTAACTATCCCCACTGCAAAGCTGATGTCAGGTCTCGTACCACTAAACTCTTGATGATCTTTTTGTATACACAAGGATCATCAACGTTTTGATCAATGCCATAAGATTTGATTGCAGTATCAAATCTTATGTTCCAAGATCGAGAAGCTTGCTTCAATCCATAAATGGACCGATTAAGCTTGCAAACCTTTTGCTCTTGACCTTGGGTTATGAATCCTTTGAGATGCACCATGTAAATAGTCTCCTCAAGATTTCCATTCAGAAAGGAAGTCTTGACGTCCATTTGCCAAATCTCATAATCATAATATAAGGCAATGGACAAGAGTATTCAAATAGATTTAAACATGGCAACAGGTGAGAAAGTCTCCTCATAGTCGACTTCCTCAACCTGGTTTCACTTTGCCACTAATCTAGCCTTGAAGGTTTGCACCTTCCCATCAACACCCTATTTTCTTTTGTAGATCAATTTACAACCTATAGGTTTAACCCCATTAGGTTGATCTACAAGATCCTATAAGAAATTGAAGTACATAGACTCCATTTCGAGATCTATTGCTTTGATCCATTCAACTTTATCAACATCCTCCATTGCCTTCTTGTAAGATAATGGATCCTCAACTTCGTCATTAGTCACCATAGCCAGGATTTCTATTAAACCCATACAACGAACATGGGGGTTCGAAACCCTCCCACTACGTCGAGGTACCCTCAACATTTGAGGTGGATTTGACCTATTAGATGATCCTACTTCAACAACTCTTGTTGAAGTATTAGGTTCTTCGACAACTCTTGTTGAAGATTCGGTAGTTTCTTTGGAAAGTTCATTCGACACAATCTTACTTCGAGGCTACCTAATGCGGTATTCTTCAAGAAAAGTTGTGTTTATTGATACAAACACTTTGTTTTCTTTAGGATCAAAGAAGTAACTACCCCTCATTCCTTTGGGGTAGCCTACAAATAGACACAATTTTGAACGTGGTTCCAATTTCTTAGGATTAGCCTTAAGCACGTGTGCTGGGCAACCCCAGATTCTAAAATGATGTAAACTAGCTTTATGACCATTTCATAATTTCAAAGGTGTTTTAGCAACACTCTCGGATGGAATGCAGTTTAGGATATACATTGTAGTCTTAATCCCAAAACGAGTCATGTAAGGTAGCATAACTTCTCATAAACCGAACCATGTCCAATAGAGTTCGATTTTTCCTTTATGATACACCACATTCTACTTAGGTGTACCAAGTGCTGAGAGTTGGGATACTATTCCATGTTCTATTAAATAGTTCAGAAATGTTAAATCCATAAACTCTCCACCTCGATTAGATCAAAATGTTTTAATAGTTTTGTTTAATGCATTTTCAACTTCAGCCTTGAATTCTTTGGACTTTTTAAAAGATTTAGACTTATGTTGCATTAAATAAACGTACCCATATCTTGAATAATCATCAGTAAAGGTGATGAAATATTCATATCCTGCCCTTGCTTTGACATTCATCAGACCACAGAGATCTAAATGTATTAGCTTTAGAGGTTCTTTGGCCCTGTGACCTTTTCCAGTAAAAGATCTTTTAGTCATTTTTCCTTTAAGGAAAGACTCACACATAGGTAAAGAATTTTCTTCTAATTCACTTAGAAGTCCATTCTTCACCAATCACTCAATCATATTGAGATTGGTGTGTCCTAGTTTTAGATGCCAAAGTTAGTCATTTTCTTTAGGAGAAATTTTAAGCCTTTTATGTTGAGTTACTGCAGTCTTAAACGTTTCTGTGTTATGAAGGGCTTTAGTTGCTAATGGTCTTAGCACATAAAGATTATTTTCCAGTTTTGCAGAATAAATATCAACACCATTCTTAGAAATAAACACTTTATTTAAAAGAAAATTGATAGCATAAGATTGTTCAATCAAACACTTTACAGAAAGAAGGTACCTTTTTAAATCAGAAACTATATATACATTCTTTAAAATAAGAAATTTGTTTTATAAAGTCAACCAGATTCCACCCATTGCCACCGCCAAGACGGTGTGCCCAGTTCCAACTCGAATCATCATCTCACCAACATATTGTTATTGCCAGGAACTAATTCCTTGAAATGAAGAAAAAACGTTGTTAGTGGTGCCAGAATCTATAATCCAGGCAGAATCATCATTCTCCACTAAGCAAGCTTCTAAAATAAGTAAATCATATTTATCTTGCCCGACCTTCTTCTTTTCTGCTAAGTATTTGGGGCAGTTTCTCTTTCAATGCCCATCTTGGTTGCAATGGAAACAAATTCCCTTTGTAGCCTTGAGCTGGATTCCTGCTCCTTTGCAGCCTTGAACTGGTTGTTCGAACATTTCCCCCAGGGACTCCATATCTCACATGCTATGAGCATGGGCTCATGCTTCTTGGCCAAAACTTCATTAAGACTTACCAAGATATACGCTTGAGCCTTTTCATTTGCCCGTGTCCAACGCTCGTAAGCTTCTCAAACGTTTTGAGGAGCATTGGGAGCTGGAATGGGAGGACAATCCTCCATTAAGACAAAATGAAGATCATGGATGATTAGCATTGTATTGATTGTGTTTTTTCAACTAGCGTAGTTTTTGCCCATTAATTTATCTGCGGCGAGAAGTTTAATGTAGCGGTAGGCATAATAAAAATTCTTGAAAATGAACAAACTATTTACGCATTAGTTTACTTTGCATTAACGATGAAAAAAACTACTCATTTTTAGCAAAGTTCTAATGTACTGTAATTGACATCTAATTTTGCAATGATGTTTCAGTAAGGCAGGACAAAAATCACTGTAGGGTGATCAAGTGTCCCTTCACTGAAATGAAACATTCCCATTTGTCACTATAACTATTAGTCACCATTGTTTGGTCCAGAATTCGTTAAACTAGCTTAACGATTCTTGTAAGTGTAACTCCTCATTTTAGGTCATAGAGTTCCACCTCAATGAGTCAACCGTAACTAAAAATCAATTGGGACATGAAACTAAAGCAACCTTATCCCTTCTTGGAGATTGAATAAAGCGTCATCCAATACTACCATCCTTTAGGGGAACACCCACAATGCCACGAGGCGATGCATGAAACTTTACTTCAACCTAATAAGAGAGACTGAGGGATGTGTTGTCACACGTCTCGCTCCCACTTACTATAAACACTCTCTCCATTCATCTTGTTATTGATCTACCCAAATGCCATCCACAAGGGGTCACCCATGGTGCCTCGAGGCCGAGTGTAGACCTCACAATATGAATTTACAGGGAGAAATGTGTAAAGGATAAAATGAAGTATCATATACCCCATTTTCCTCCCACTGAATGCTTACCTAGAGTTAATTAACTTAGGAAAAACTCGACTACTGATTATTAACTAAGTGAACGTTTAATTTGCTCAAAAACAACATTTGTCTTTGATAATTAAACAATTTTGATTGAAGTCTTATTAAACTCTTTAATAAACTTTTAATAAACTTCAATCAAAGTTGCATGCATGTAACAAATCTATCTGGTAGGTTCCCTGGTAGGGGTGCGATATTTTCGTCAACTTAAGTACCCCAACCTAGACAGAACCTGCCTTAGACAAAAGGTTCCTTATAGATACATTTGTTACATATTTAATATTTTATTAAGAATCAATTTAACCCGATTAAAAGATTATACTAAGATTTCTAATCTTATTAGAAATATGATCTTAGGTCTATCTCAATCATATTTTAAAACATTTTAAAAAATGATTATAACTTAATGTTAACATGCAACTCTTTATTATTGATTTTATTTCTAATTTCATTTAGTTATAACGATTATAAATAAATGAAACAATTGAAAACCATTCATTGCATGCTTGACATACTTTAGTTAATTATAACAATTATAAATTAACCTAAGGTAGTATCATGCTTCATGCAATCTCAATTTCATTACTAATATATATAACAATTACATATTATAAAGTAATGAAAGACATTAATAACATACTATAAAAAAACATAAATTCATACTTTATATTATAACTTATAATATTCATGATGCATGTATAAGTTATTAATGCATGCATGTATATAATATAACAATTATATTATATGATGCATGAGCATGCTTCATAATTAAATCATGCATATTCTAATATTATAACACTTATAATATAGAAATGATGCATGAAAACAATTACATAACCTATGGTGGGATTTAATTCTATATGACATACAATATGACATATAATCCAATAAAACATGCATCAGGTGTATATCTGATATAAAAGTTAATGGGCCTGGATAGAACACTAAAAAAAATAAAAATGGCTAACTATTACAATAATAAAAGCCATCCGGTTCGAAACAAGTGAACCAGGCCTTGAATTGCTTGAACCAAGCCATGAACCGATCCAACCTTCAACTGAACCACCCATGAATCGCTTGAACCAAGCAAACCATGAGAAAATGGGAGAAATTTCTCCGCGTCACAGCGTCGCGATGCTATGGAGAAATTTCCCCGTTCGCCACTCGGAGTGTCGTGACGCTAGGGCACAGTGTCGCGACGTTGTGATATAGTCACCAATGTACAAAAACAATCTTCCTCGAATAAACGTCCAAAAATAGCCTTGAAATGCCAGAAAACCTCCGGGAACAGCACGAATGACTCAATACAATATGAATACAGACTCTATAGCAATTATGCCAAAAAAACATGGGCTCTTACAATCAAATTGTAAACATAAAAAACCATAAAAACTATACCCTACCCTGAAAACATCCATTAACAAACTACGTTACATATAAAAACCATTCATCATATGAATTTCAACAGTAAAATCAATTCACAAAAAAAAAAAAAAATTGGTAATTTGGGATTACAACCACGCTCTGATACCAATTGAAAGAACCTTTGTGAGGAGAACGTGAGCTGAAGTGGGATCGTCCCAAACCCAATTCTTTTGGGAAAAAAATTTACAGAGAAGATAGAAAAAAAACATGTATTTGTAAAATTATACATCATGCTGAAATTAAAAGAAAGAAATAGGGCTTTTAGAAAACTTAACTTTGAAGACTTTTCTTCACTTGTGAAACCCTTGGAATCCCAAATGAAACTACCACTTGGAAACCTCGGTTTCCTCTAGAAAGAATTTTCCTCTAGGGAAAAAAAGATTGTATTTTTTTTTCACTCACAATCTTCTCTACTTTGTAGGAAGATGATGAAGACCCTTTTTGTGCCACTAACCCACATATGTGATGGAGAGAAATGGGGGGGTGGGGTGGGGGTGTAGAGTCCATAATTAATTGTTAAAATTAAACAATAAATTATTTAATAATAAATAATTAATAATAATAAAAAATTTCAATTCATAATTAAAATATAAATACTAAATACAATTTTTATATATTCTGTAGATTTTGTCCAAAACTCGTAGTTTGTAATACCATATTCTGTTCAATAAGTTGTTATTGAAAATCTTTAGTAAAATTAATTCTATATTCATGAGTCAATAAACTAAGGATCCGAGGTTATTAAGTTTAAGTTTGACTTTATGTATGGACATAAATGTGGATCAAGTTCAAATATATAGCCAAAATGGTTCTATAGTATATGAATAAGGTTGGCGCGCTTTATTCTGGGACACTATGGATGCGGCCCATTTTGTAGTCAGTAAAATAATGTGATCCTAAACGTTCCATGTGTAGACATGAAAGTGGAGGCATCCTATAAAGAATTTACATAAGACTGAACCATGAAATAGTCACTTTTTACGTTCTAAATGTCGTTTATGTATAAAACTGACTATTTAAATTAATTGTGACCCTAAGTAACTTAATCTTAATCTTAGCTAACTATGGACTCCTGTCACTCGCAATTATCCTCAGATCTGCATAGGTAAAGGCAAGCTCAATATCGCTTGGCCCAATAAGCCTCCCATTTCAGGGGTAGATAAGGTGGATAACTGGGAACACTAGGGTGCAAGACGAAATTTCACTCCTACCCGTTATAGGGATAGTAGATAGGTTGTTCCCTTTAGTACAAAATCCAGGTCTTGAACAAGGGGCCCCACCCTCTCCTTGGTCTGAGAGAGGGGTTCGGTTTATAGGTTGGATGTTAAACTAATTGTTCATTAGAGGATCAGTGAAACTTAAGGAATAAGATATAGTCTTGGGGGTAAAACGGTTTTTATGACCCAACTGAGATTACGAACAACCTGTGAAGGATTAGCTTACTAATCATGGTTATATCATATGGACACAAATATATCTATAGTGAGGGGAGTGCAACTACGGGACTATAGTGGAATGACCCGTTAGTTAACAAATGTTGATTAGCTTCGTCTAAAAGAGTTTAGCCAGCTAATCTCGGATCGTTGGAGCCCATGACCTATAGGTCCATTAGGTTCCCTTACTAGCTCATATGGAATAAACTTAGAACAATATGATAGAATGATTCAAATTGTTCGAATTAGGTGAAGAGAGAGAAGCCGACAAGTATATGTGATATAGTGGATGGTTTTTAGTTTAGAGATATAGCTTTAATGATTAAATGTGATTTAAATATCAAGAATATGAATATGTTCATATTCGGAAGCTCGAAAATAATGGAAATGGTCAAAGATGTAAAAAGTCAAAGAATTGACTTTTGACCGGCCTTATATTTAAATGTGATTTGAATTTCGAGAAAAATGAATACGGATTAATGCTCGGGAGGTCAAAATTAGTCAACACGAAAAAAATCATAAAAAGTCAAAATGTTAACTTTTCGCTCAAAATTTGACTTTGACAAAATGACCATTTTGCCCTTTGACTAAAGTTAGTGGGAAAATCCAAACTTTTTGTTGGATAATTCCACTAACAAGATAGTGGGCTAGGTGTTGGCTTATAGTGGAGACATCAAGCCCACTTAGATAGTGGATTTTGAGGTGTTGGGTTTTTTATGAATTTGTATCATGCAATTTTTGTATGTTTTTTTTTCTATAAATTTGGGCTTTCAAGTTGGATAGAGGACTTTTGTCAATTTTGCCAAATTAGTTTAAAACCCAAACCCAACCTAAAAAAATCCATCTCCTATTTCCATCTCTTTCTCTCTCTTGGTTTCTTCATCCATCGAGTCCCACAACCCGGTTCTGGTCCAGAGGATAGTAGGTCAGCTCTAGTGGTTGTCCGGTTCGTGTTCGGGCGGAGATAGAAGCGTTTCGGGAACTTCAAAGGTAATATTTCAAAAATCCTAATTAATTAATTTAGGGTTGTATGTTATTTTTGTGCAATTAGAGTAAAATTGGTCCTCAATTCTGCTGCGCAAGCCTATTTTTCGATCATATGGTATCATAGCATGTTTTATTTTTATTCAATTGCATGTGGTGGGTATCAATTTATAGGGTAAAATTGAGATTAGAAACTAAAATGGTTTTTAGGTTTTGACAATTAAATTAAGTTTTTTTTGTAGTATTAATTTGTAATTGCTCACATGTTTATGAGCATTATTGTGTGGCAAAGGGTCTGCAAAATTGCTAGAGTCATTAGAGTTGAAATTAGGCTGTAATTGCTTGGTTCCGAGAAAGAGGACAGTTTCAAATTTGGAGAAAATTGGCTCACAGACCCGAAATTGCCACCAGACCTGAGACACTGCTCCCAGACCCGACCCGTTGCCTGGATCTGACTTGCGCACTTCGCCCGCTTCGGCCGACCCGCGCTCCAGCGTTTGTTGACCAGCTGGTCTAGACGGTCTAGACCGATTCTATGGAACCGGTTTGACCGGTTCAACTTGGTTTTTGGAGTTTTTGGGCCAGTTCGAGAATTTTTTGGGCGGTTCGAGTTGATTCAAAAGTGTTTGAAGCTGGTTCGAGAGCGGTTTTTTGTACTACACCAAATTATTATTGTAATAATTTAGTTTTTGGCTTAATTTAAGAGCTAAAACCAATCCATTTTAGGATGTTTAATTAATTATGCATGTTGATGTATGTTTTAATTATTTTTTGAATCTTGTTGTGCATATAGTATGCTATATAGATTTAAAATCCCACCATACGTTAACATGTACTTGCATTTGATTATGTTATAATTGTTATAATGTAAATAGTATGCATGTTAAGTTTTTTTTTTTTTTAATATAAAGTGTTATATTAAAACATGATCATTGAGTGTGGATGTATGTTATAGATGTATGATTCTAGGGTTATAATGGTTATAATATTTTTTTTATAATTGTTATAAAATAACCTAGACTTTAAAATCTATAACAAAGGTAAAAGTTGAATGCTCACCTAGGATTAAATTGGTGCAATTTTAATTGGCTTTTCTAAAGAGTTAGAATAGGTCGACTACTTGTTAAACAAAGAGTTATTTACTTACTCGGGGAGATCTTGTCTAAGGTTGGGGGTTCTTAAGATGATGGTTTACGGAACACCTCCTACCTGGAGATCATACTGGCGTCTAAGTCAAATAACCCTAGTTTTAATGAGCATGCGTGAGAGATGTGAGGTAATAAAATTTGTTTATCACCTAGACATCATAGGTTAAAATCCAATATAAGAGTTATACATGAATCTATCACCTAGACTTAGGATATGTTTAATTTTTACCAAAATATATCTCAAAGTTTTTTTTATACCCTAAACCGTTATAGAACACTTCAGTTAGAGAGAAGTAGTGTATTTTTAGCTCTAGCATCCCTAAGAGTTCACATCGTGTGAAACCCAGATTTCTATTTTCCCTACTTAAGCAGGTGATAAAAGGGATTAACTAAGTGAAAGTTAAATCCTAAGTTAAAGGGAAGGAAATTTCTAAGTGTTAAGTAGATTTTCCTTGAATAATTTATGTTGAGCTTTAACTGGGAAAAATTGTAATGAAATTTGTATAATAAGTAGGTTGACGAGGAAGTTAGTGTGGAATGGTGAAGAAGGAATGAGATTTGAAAAGAAAATATGGAAATTAAGTTTGGGAAATTTGGGGAGAAATTCGGCTAAGTATGGAGAAGTTATGTGAAATGCGTTATGGCTAAAGAAAAGATTGAAGAACTGAGAAAAATAAGGAAAATTATTTTGGGGAAAGTCTGGAAAAAACGTGTAGAAGTTGCACGGGGACAAACAATGTTCACAGTAGCTAACAACAAGATTAGCGAGATTGGAGAGAAAATGGGAGGGAGCGAGATTGGAGAGAAAATGGGAGAAAGCGAGATTGGAGAGAAAATGGGAGAGAGCAAGACCAGCGAGAAAGTAGGAGAGAGCGAGATTGAAGAGAGCGAGAAAATGGGAGAGAGCGACACCAGCGAGATTGGAGAGAGCGAGATTATGAGCGAGAAAGTGGGAGAGAGTGACACCAGAGAGAGTGGAGAGAGCGAGAGCAGCCTGTGCGTGCAGCAATGCCTCGTCCGGAGCTGCATTCAAACGCCTCACCCATGCGATCGAAGAACCTCGCCTATGCATCGAATGACTGGGCAAGCATCTATGCGATGAATTTGGCTGCGTTTTTGTGGATTATGCATTGAAAACCCTAAATTGAACACATACGAAGGGTGAGAATGCAAGGTCAAACGTCAGCCAAATTATGTTTCTTCTTAAGAGAAATTCTTAAGGGCTAAGGAATTGTGGGTGATGTATATGAAGAAGACACTTTGGGCCAAGATGATGCAAGCTTGCGTTGATAAGGGGAGAGGTAAACACTTGGCCATGCAGCCAAGTAGGTGGTGTCAACACCAGGGGAAATTTGGACGCGTATAAATAGAGCCTGTGGAACTTCATTTTCAAATCACAAAATCAAAAATTTCGTAAAAGAGAGGGACAATAGTGAGGGTTGAGAAGAACGCATCAAATTTGGATGAGGAGATCTCCCAATATACTTGTGCGTTTGGAGTGATTCCAAAGCCATCTGAAAGCTCTGGAATTCTAGTTTTTAGAGTAGGGCTGTGGAGGAAAAAAATCAAAGGAACGAGCTGGAGGTTGAAAATAAGGCAGAAGGGTCAGACTATCAGATCAGTCTGGGCCAGTCTTGAAGATTCTATGATTCCAGCCAAATCACGAGAAGTTTTGAGCTGAAATGTTAGGGTAAGCTTCCTGGGACATTTTAGAATAAGTTGTTAGAAGGAA
Source organism: Benincasa hispida (assembly GCF_009727055.1). Classification (NCBI taxonomy): domain Eukaryota; kingdom Viridiplantae; phylum Streptophyta; class Magnoliopsida; order Cucurbitales; family Cucurbitaceae; genus Benincasa; species Benincasa hispida. Next base: position 31,261,142 of record NC_052354.1, read on the forward strand.
GTATTTCAAAATAAGGTCTAGAACTATGAGTAATCTAAGCTGTAAGTTGAATCTGAATTCTAGGGGTGAAAAGGAGCCCGATGAGCTACTAGAGTGAAAAGCTCCTAAGAAAGCAAGGTGAGTGGCTAAAATGTTTTGACTAAAATGTTTTACTTAAACTGTTTGATTACAACGTTTTACAGAAAGCATGTTTTCAAAAATATTCTCATGCCTACTAGTTTTATGAAGTGGTTTCCAAGCAAGTTTTGAATTGTGTTTTGAACGCATGCATATTGTTGAAAAACTATTTACATGTGTTGATTTTATCCAGCATGCGTTAACATCTTTAAAGCCATGTTTTATATGTGTTATACTTTACATGCTTTAAAGAGAAAAGCCGTTTATGAATAGTTTTGGTAAAATGCGATACCGAATGACACTTGAGAAGGTATCGCCCAACTAAATACTGAAGGATATTTGAGAAGGTATCTATTGGTACTGAATGACGTTTGAGAAGGTACCAAGCCAATGGGATACTGAAGGACGTTTGAGAAGGTATCCTAGTAGCTCGATACTGAAGGACATGGAGAAGGTATCTGAGCAGAAGTACCTAATGTGTGAGGGTACATAGTGTGGCCATAGGTGAATAAAGTCAGAGATTGAGCAAAAGGGTTCTCTCTGGACTAGTAGTTGGTGTTGGGGTTATTTTACCCACAGTAGGGGTACTTTGAATTGAGAAATTATTTTACCATTTTGTGATTAAAATAGCTTTATATGTTTTACGCTTGGAAAATGTTTATGCTGCAAAAGTTTATGTTTTAGTTAAAACTATTTACTGAAATTATGAATGAGAATTTACTATGTTTTCTCGGTCACTCACTGGGCGTAAGCTCACCCCGTTTTCAAATATTTTGTTTCCCCCCATAGGTAGCAGTCAAATCCTCTGAAGGTAACTCAGTATCTGCCCTACCACTAAAGGACTAAAAGACTTGTAACCGTTTGCTAGGTGGTTACTGTTAATATTGTACACATGTTACTGTTGTTTATATAGGGACTAGGGTTTGTGGGTTTTGGGGCTTGTAAATCTAGTGTTGTAATGACTCCAAACATATTATGTTTCTAAGTTAATAAATTATGGGCCTAAAGATGTCCCGTTACATATAATTTATATTTGGTATCAGAGTTATTCCGCAAGAGTTATTAGGCAGTAAGTGTCAACCCAAGGGTTGATAACTGCTGCAGTCACACCCTTCTCTAGGCTAAGAGAGGGATCTGGGGTGGGGTGTGACACATCGTGAGGTCCATGCAAGGCTTTGGGCTGTGCTTAGGAGCAGACTCCCTTCGGAGAGTGTTTGCATGGATCGATATCAAGGTGAATAGGGAAAGTAGTTCATAGTAAGTGGGTGAGGGGTATGTAACAACATATCCCACGGTCTCTTCCATTAGGTCGCACCGTGAGATTCCTATAATGCGCCTGCATGTCTGCCCTGAGGCGACCTTTCCCTTCGGAGGGTTGTATTATAGGATTCAGAACACCACAAACTCCAAATCTGGATAGGCTTTTTTAGATCAATTTTCATACTGACTTTCCACTATCGAGAGCATGTTGATTTTGGTCTCTAAAATCCAAAAATGGAAGGTTACACTTACAACAATTACTAAGATGTTAGTATATTCTCGACCAAAGTAGCGATAACTAAAGTGCTATAAGAATAACGAGTTATTCTGGGGTTAACATCTAGTCAAGATTATCTTGGTTCAAAAGAGGAATAATCGACTACCCTTCGATGGAGGTTACTCTAAACTTTTGAAATATCGTTGCAAAATATATAATGAAGGGTACATTATTAGTTTTTTGTTTGCTAAATTAAATTGGTTTCTTTGTATTTATAGTTTTTTCTAAAAGAATATGTTTATTTTTTTCAGAATGAATAGCTTGATAATTCAACTCTTAGCTTCCGAGAAACTAAACGGCCGTAATTATTCGGCTTGGAAATCAAATCTAAACACAATACTGGTAGTTGACGATCTAAGCTTTGTCTTAACTGAGGAATGTCCTCAAGCCCCAAGCTTAAATGCTAATCGAATTGTTTGGGAAGCATACGATCGATGGGTCAAAGCCAATGAAAAGGCCCGTGTTTACATTCTTGCCAGCATGTCTGATGTTTTGGCAAAGAAACATGAATCCTTAGCTACGACTAAAGAGATTATAGATTCATTAAGAGAAATATTTGGGCAACCATCATGGTCCCCTAGACACGAGGCAATTAAGCAAATTTACACAAAGCAGATGAAGGAGGGGACCTCTATTAGAGAACATATCCTGGACATGATAATGCACTTAAATATCGCTGAAGTAAATGGCGGACCCATTGATGAGGTTAATCAGGTCAGCTTTTTCTTACAATCTCTTCTGAAGAGTTTTATACCTTTTGAGACAGATGCATCTTTAAATAAGATAGAATTTAACTTCACTACCCTTCTTAACGAGCTCCAGCAATTCCAAAACCTTACTTTAGGTAAGGGGAAGGAAGTGGAAGCAAATGTTGCTACCAGTAAGAAAAAATTTATAAGAGGATTGTCGTCTAGAAACAAAGCTGGACCCTCTAAAGCTCAAATGATAAAGAAGGGGAAAGGATAGGCTCCAAAGATAAGAAAGGGAAAGAAAGTTATAGATAAAAGAAAATGTTTCCACTGTAACAAAAACGGGCATTGGAAGAGAAATTGCCTGAAGTACCTTGCAGAGAAGAAAGCTGAGAAAACGACACAAGGTAAATATGATTTAATGGTCGTTGAAACATGTTTAGTGGAATATGATACTTCAACCTGGATACTAGATTCAGGAGCCACTAATCATATTTGTTTCTCGTTTCAGGAAACTAGTTCTTGGAAAAAGCTTGAAGAAGGTGAGATAACCCTCAAAGTTGGAACATGAGAGGTTGTCTCAGCTAAAGCAGTGGGAGATCTGAAGTTGTTTTCTAAAGATAGATATCTAGTACTTAAAAATGTTTTGTATGCACCTCTTTGAAGAGGAATTTGACAGTATCTTTTAATATAAACGAAGTGTTCATTTTTTGTAAAGGTATTCAAATTTGTTCTGCTACACTTGAAGACAACTTATATAAGTTAAGACCAACTAGAGCAAATTTTGTTTTAAATACTGAAATGTTTAGAACATTAGAAACTCAGAATAAAAAACAAAAGTTTTCTTCCAACGCCTATTTATGGCACGTAAGACTTGATCACATAAATCTCAATAGGATTGGAAGATTGGTCAAGAGTGGACTTTTAAGTCAGTTAGAAGATAACTCTTTACCTTCATGTGAATCCTGTCTTGAAGGAAAGATGACCAAGAGATCTTTTCAGGAAAAGGTCTCAGAGCCAAAGTACCCTTAAAGCTCGTACATTCGGACCTTGTGGACCAATGAATGTCAAGGCTCGAGGTGGGTATGAATATTTCATCAGTTTTATTGATGATTATTCAAGGTATGGTCATGTCTACCTGCTTCATCACAAGTCTGATTCTCTTGAAAAGTTCAAAGAATATAAGGCTGAAGTTGAGAAAGAATTATGTAAAACAATAAAGACACTTCGATCAGATCGAGTTGGAGAGTATATGAACATACGATTCCAAGACTATTTGTTAAAAAATGGGATCCAATCACAACTCTCTGCACCTAGTACGCCTCAATAGAACAGTGTATCAGAAAGAAGAAACCGAACCTTATTAGATATGGTTCGCTCTATGATGAGTTATGCTCAATTGCCTGATTCCTTTTGGGGATATGCACTTGAATCTGTTGTCCATATTTTGAACAACGTTCCATATAAAAGTGTTTCAAAAATACCTTGTGAGCTACGAAAAGGGCGTAAGAGTAGTTTACGTCACTTTAGAATTTGGGGTTGCCCAACTCATGTTTTGGTACAAAATCCTAAGAAATTGGAACATCGTTCAAAGTTATGCCTATTTGTAGGTTATCCAAAGGAAACAAGGGGTGGTCTGTTTTATCATCCTCAAGAAAACAAGGTATTTGTATCAACAAATGTCACATTCTTAGAGGAAGACCACATTAGAAATCATTAACCATGCAGTAAAATAGTGTTGAAAGAAATTTCAAAAGATGCTACAAATATACCTAGTTCATCTACTAAAGTAGTAGATAAAGCAAGTATTTCTGGTCAATCACATCCTTCTCAAGAGTTGAGAGTGCCTCGACGTAGTGGGAGAGTTGTTCATCAGCCTGACCGCTATTTGGGTTTAGCTGAAACTCAAATCATCATACTTGATGAGGGCGTAGAGGATCCATTGACCTATAAACAGGCAATGAATGATGTGGACCGTGACCAGTGGATAAAAGCTATGGACCTCGAAATGGAGTCAATGTACTTTAATTCAGTTTGGACTCTTGTAGATAAACCAAGTGATGTGAAACCAATTGGTTGCAAATGGATCTACAAGAGAAAATGAGATCAAGCCGGTAAAGTATAGACTTTTAAGGCTCGACTTGTGGCAAAGGATTATACCCAGAGAGAAAGAGTGGACTATGAAGAAACTTTCTCTCCCGTTGCCATGTTGAAGTTTTATCCACTGTAACTTTTTATGACTATGAAATTTGGCAAATGGATGTCAAGACAACTTTTTTGAATGACAATCTTGAAGAGAGTATCTATATGGTTCAACCAGAGGGGTTTATAGTTCAAGGTCAAGAACAAAAGGTTTGTAAGCTTGAGAAATCCATTTATGGATTAAAACAAGCTTCTAGATCTTGAAATATAAGGTTTGATACTGCAATCAAATCTTATGGTTTTGAACAAAATGTTGACAAGCCTTATGTTTACAAAAAGATCATTAATTCTGTGGTAGTGTTCTTGGTTTTATATGTCGATGATATTTTACTCATTGTGAATGATATAGGATATCTTACTAATGTCAAGCAATGACTAGATACATAATTCCAAATGAAAGATTTAGGAAATGCACAGTATATTCTTGGGATCCAAATTGTTCAGAATCGCAAGAACATGACACTAGCCATGTCACACCCCGCACTAGATTACCCTCCTAACCTGGATGGAATGGTGACTACAACAGTTACCAACCCTTTTGCAGACACATACTGCCTATATTACCTTAAAATAATATTCAAACCCTGAATACATACATAATAACACAGAGCTTAACACATTTACATTAAAGGGTTTCGTAGCATTTGTTTTTACATAGATAATACAACCTAGTAAGCCCAATCAAAAGTATTAGTCACTAGACAGACACATGTGTACTAGCTAATACAGGTCTTCAATTACGCTTCCTTCAACTTGTTTCTTTGAGTGGCAGAGCAGTAGCAAAAAAGTCTTATGGGAACTGACCACTACCTGAAAGTAAAACATTTGAAAGCGTGAGCTAGAAGCCTAGTGAGTGACTTAATAAAAACATAAATCTCATGCTTAAATCCTCAAGCTTGAAAACATAATACTGAAACTAGAATATTCCAAGCAAACGTGTACATAAAAACCTTTAAAACCATCGTATCTAGAACCTGAATCTTAATTGAGAATAAACACTCACTGCTCTAATTTCCAACGTCAAGCCATGGTCGGATGAGACCTCTACCTCGACCTGTTCATATTAAACTATGGCTAGAAGAGATCTCTACATCAATCTCTTTAAATATTCTGATGGCATCTCAAACAACATCCTTAAGACATAAACGTTGATAACAACTCTTATACATCAATAATCATCATTATATCCTAGTTGAGAACGAGCATACACCGCTTTAGCTCCCAACGTCTATTATCGGCCAAGAGACCCATACTTCGGCCTCTCATTCATACCTACCTACATACACATGGAGTTTGCTATGTACTGTCAACACCTTAGGTACATTTATTCAGATACCTTCCCTACCAGTATCTCTACTCATTATGTTTAGAAATACCAACGCATGTACCTTGGCAACCTTAGGTATTTAAAACATAGTACGTCAAGCTTTATTAAACCTTAGTTTTAACCCTAACACACGCTTCATATTTTGTGAAATAAGTTGGCTTAAAACATATTGAACCAGCTTGTAAAACCACTAATCATGCGTTAGACATGAAAAACATACTTGGAAACTCATACATTAGTAAACATCGAGTGTTGATAAACATTCACAAGCATTAGAAATTTCAAGCTATCCTTCTAGCCTAGAAGAATATATGATTGCCTTTATCCTTAGTTGAGAGTGAACTAATAGTTCTAACTCTCAACGTCAAGCTTAGTCGGGGAGAACTCTTTTGCTCAACCCCTCGACGTCGTATTACCTACGTGCACGTGGTTATAATTGAGTACCGTCGTACCTTATGTACCTAACTAGGATACCTTCTCATTGTCCTTCAGTATCCTTAAGTACTTTCACCCAGATACCTTCTCAAATTTGTCCTTAAGTATCGAGCTTCTATGATATCTTCTCATATGTCCTTCGGTATTAAATTGGCCAGACACCTTCTCAAAAGTTCTTCGGTATCAAATTGGCCAGGTACCTTCTCAAGTGTCATTCGGTACCTCGTTTTAAGTAAAACTAGTCATAAACATTTAGTTGAAAGGATACCTTCTAATTATTCCTCAGTATCCGTCACGTAACTAGTCACAAACATTTAGTTGAACACTAAAGATTAGTGCTCAAATCATCATCATAATAGTTCATCCATCATACTGGTTCATCATTAAACCTACTAAAAGTATTTGGACAAGATAACAAATCTACACAAATCCCATGGAAAACATGCTTTACTTAGCATGAGAAACTGTTTCACAAATATGTTGCTTGGCACATCATTTAAACACTTATTATGAGACTAACTTCATAGAAATCATAGTTTCCAACACTTAGCATGAGAAATAGCTTCAAAGGAACCATAGTTTCTAAATTATTAAAACATTAATTCATCACATAGTCATTCACACCTTGTTGGTTTCTTAATGGGTTGCATGCTTCTCCTAGCTCTTCTTGGCATGAAAGGACATATTTCCCGGTTAAACCACTGAGAATTCTTAGTAAAATACCTCAATTAATTCATTTATTAAAGGAATTTTACACAGACGATTCTACTGGTGAGATTCTCATGAGCCACACCAGCGAGATCCCCTAGAGAAACACCGGCGAGATCACCACGAGCGACACCAACGAGATCACCATGAGCGAAACTAGCGAGATCTTATTACTAGCGACACCAGTGATACTCAGCCCCCAGCGACACTAGCAATACTTAGCCACCAGCGACACCAGAGATACCCACTCACCAGCAACACCAGCGATACCTGCCCAATTTCTAGCGAGAATCCCCTCTAGAGTGAGATCCTCTTCACAATTTTTAGTGAGCTCTCCTTCATTAGCAAGATCTTCTTCACAAAATTAGCGAGATCTCCTTCATTAGCGAGATCCTCTTCACAAAATTTCGCTATAATCTCCACCATGAGCTGTTTGCTTGTTCTTCCCAAGCAGCTGTCTGCTTATGCACAGGTTCTCTGTTACAAATTTAAAAATCCATAACTCAAAATCCAGACCTCTTTTGAAGAAACTTCCTTCTAAAAACATGTTTATAATTGAGTTAACTTTCTTATCTTAAAATTTCAGACAAAAATTCCTTATATTTTGGCCTAGAGCTCCCAATATTCATCTTGAGCCTTGATTAACCCAAGATTTTGTCTCTTCTATAATTCCATCACTTTCCATTCTTCTTCTCCTGCCATCTTTCTCCAACAAGACAACCTGGAAAACTAGATTCTCCCAGCTTTCAAATGGCACCAATTTCACTAAATTTTCTCATGTAGACTATCGAGTCCAAACTCTCAAAATTCTTCTTCCTTTTAACCTTCCCACCGCCTCCCGAATTCAAGGAATAACCACCACGTCATATCATACATAATGCCTCCAGCCCAAGCCAATAAGTGAGTTTCTTATTTTATGTTTTTCTTTTCCTTTCTCTACCACTTCTTTAAATAACATAGATTTTCACTTATATGATATTTAATATTTATTCCTTTAGCCAAACATTCCTGTTTAGGACACTTTGAACTCGGGGTTTACACTTAGCTACACAAGAGCTTATTTCTTCTTGCTTCCAACCTCTAACCCTCCTGAAACATGGCTTCATTTAACTCATTAGGAGACATCTCATTACTTACTGTTACTTAAAGTAATTAGGGTTCGAGTTTTACAAATTCTTCTCCCCTAAAAGAAATTTCATCCTCGAAATTTGCTCGAACCTACTTATAACTTAGGCTTTGACAACATCCTTTGATTGTAAACTTTACAACCTTCTTCTTTTCCTCTTTACTATGCTTTCTCTGTGCTACTCTGATATTAACTTTGTTCATATTAAATAATACTAGTATGTATGAACAACTTGATCATCATAGTTCACTGTATTTGTCACATTCCTCTAGTTACTCTTTCATTTTCCATTGAGTCATAGTATTCGTTTACTACTAGGGTGGTCCTTTCCATTTCCCAACAATACTACTGGAACATTCTTTTCCAGCTGTTATACCTTTGAATTACTTGCTAGTTGTGACATCATATTGTGTCAACTAGGCTTCTCGACCTGACCGAGGGCACTCTTTTTAGGATGTCCTTTCTCTCCATACCTAAGAGAAGACATTCTTTGCACTATAACATTTCGCAAACTATGGCTTACCATACTGTATACGTAAGGTTTTCTTAACTGTACCAGTCTCTAGCTCAGTCACAGTTCAAACTTCGAGCTATTACCTAGAACATCAACAAATCTAGACCTTTTCCTTTTTTTTCTTCCATTGACTATTTTGTTCCTTACTTTTATACTCAACGTCCCCTTGATACATTTCGAGTTCACTGTTGCTCATCATTTCCCTTCCTTTAGGAGCAATCTGACTAGGACTTCCTCTAGATTACCTCATTTTCTCTGAATTCTCTAGAGTAGACTTTACGTTTGCCACCAACCTCTGATCAATCCTGCTATACATTCTATTTTTAGTGAAAAGTCTATGTTTAACTGTATGACTCCTAACTTCCACTCAAGTACTAGTAGTGAATTGAGTAACCCTGTTGGCCTTTACCCTTTAGGTTTTACTGGTTGACAAATCAAACATCACATAGTACTTTTCTTATTTTGCTAGACTATGCCTTAGTTTATTAATCTAGGGTGGCCGTTTTGCTTACTCCTTATGATTCTTTACTGCGTTACTACTTAACTGGGAAGGAACTCTTCTGGTTCTCTTCTTAGAATCATAACTTGCATTCTTAGTTGAGAGAAAATCTTTACTCAACCCCTCAAATCAATTTATGACTAGAATGGAGTGTTCTCGACACTATTAATCACAATTTTCCCCTCGTTTGTACAATTCTAGTTCAAATACCACCATGCCTTAGATACTATTGCTCAGATACCTTCTCCGTGTCCTTCAGTATCGAGCTATTCAAATTCTATGGCAAAGCCTCAGTACCTTCTCTATGTACTTCAGTACTGAGTTATTCACATTCTAGTCTAAGCTCCAGTACCTTCTTCGTGTATCTCAGTACTGAGATATTTATACTTACTTGCTTGCATATTCTTATCTCTTAACAACTTAGTTGTTCATACACATTCCTTACTAACACATCCTTATGGTCATTATAAGAACATAGTATAAATACAACATTAATGTGAGGTGCGTTGTTTGGTAACTATTTGAGAATAGTTGTCATAAATAACTTTTAGTAAACATACATTGCTAAACATTCATAAGTTTTAGCTATTTACTTAAAACATTTAAAGCATTTAGAGTCACTCATTCCCGCTGCTTGAACAATATAACCATAAAAATACAATCTAGTCTAACCAGAATTCACATTTGCTGAACGTGGCATACAACTGCTTCTCTCGTAACGTCTGTAAAACTATTCTCAAATGGTTCCTGTGATCTTTCTTACTGCTTGAATATACCAATATATCATCAAGGTGACACACTGGATCTGTTGTAACCCTTATTTGTTAATTCCTGTAACTGAACTTTCAACTCCCCTAAGTTCTTCTGACACCACCCTTAATGGTACCTGAAAAATAGGTATTCTATCTAGAATTAAATTGATAGTAAACTCAACTTCCTGGTCAGATTGTAAATCTGATAACTTTTCAGGGAAAACATCCAGGAACTCTTATACAATTGGTACATCCTTAGGTCTCATCTTCTCATCCTATGAAACCGTCATATGGCCAAATAGGCTTCACATCTTTTACTTAGCAATTTCCTAGCCTTCACTGCTATTATCAAGCTTCCTGAAGTTGAGGATATGAGAAATATTCCCTATGCTTCCACTGTTGGAAGCCTGATGTATGCAATGTTATGTACTAGACCTGACATATGCTACTCAGTAGGGATCGTCAGTAGGTACCAGTCTAATCCTGGACGTGATCTGTAACGACCGGATCCTTACATATTATGGTCCGACCGCTATGACATGAATGCTTAGACTTTTCTATTATGAGATGAATTTTGGTAAAAATCTCAAAAGAACATATCTAAGATTTTATTAATTAGGTAGAAAACTATATAAAAGTTTATTTTAAAAAACACCAGGATCCATAAAACACTAGCGTAGTGATACAAAAATGCATATGCCTATAATAGTGAGTTTCATGGTTGGCCATTTGAGTGACGTCCAGTTCTACCACCTACGCTGTGTCCTTACCTACAAAGTCTGTAAAAATAGGATGAGTATATAGTATACCCAGTAAGTAGTTCTCACATAAGGTAGTAACCAAATGCACAATCACATGCAACATGTCCTGAAAACATATGATTGGGACCGAAAACATATAATAACATGTGGTGGTCGGTTATGCTTCTAACGTAAATTTCTCCGCCCTTATAGGAAGATGAGAACTTAGGTGGAAAATAACCCATCTGATGATTAGCGAGTTATGCAGTCAGTAGGGCCAGAGTCGCATCCAACATCAACCGTTAACATAAACGTAAGTTTGGACTAGAGGGATGCAACCATACATACCCTGTTAGTCCCTAGCATAAACTTGACATAGAAGTGGGTCTAGAGGGGTGCAACCATACATGCTCTGCTAGCCCTAGAAGCATAACCTTTATCTAATTAAAATTTAATCTTATGAACAAACATAATGCATGAAGTCCTTTGTCGATAAACATATTTTAAACATGTAATGCAACATAACAATAACATAATTATGCAACATATTAAAGGTACACTACCATGAAACACTTAAAGAGAGGGTGAGATAAACTATTTTCCTTGACTGCGATCCTAGTTATTCCTTATTATTCCTTATGATTTAATCAGTAGAGCTTTCCCTCTTAAATCAGGAGGAAATTTGGGCAGCACTTCCCTGGCGTTTCCTCCTTCAAATAACAGAATTACTTCACCTTTTTCACACGATTTTTACTACTGAATTTTGTTTGAGAATGAGTTTAACTTCCAGCCCAAAGCCACCTATTTATAGCTATTTCTAGCTCTTCTCTGTGTGACAACTCATCCTACAAATGGCTTTTTAAAAATTACTTAGGTTTAAGAATTTCTCTTAATAAGACACCTAATTTTGGCTAACGTTTGCCCTTACGTCTTCAACCTTTGTTTGTATTCAATTTTAGGGTTCTCCATGTATAATCTATAAGATCGTGGCTAAATTCAACGCATAATCCATACTTCTGTCCAAATCTCGCTCTTTCTGTTCTCAGAATCTCGTTCTCTCCAGTTTTTTCGCTGGTTTGGCTCTTGTGACTCTCGCTGGTTTGGCTCTCGCTCTCGCCCACTATCTCACTGAGAATCTCGCTCTCTCTAATTTTCTCTCCAATCTCGCTAGTTTTTCACTCGTGGGTTGCCTCCACTGCTTGTGGATTCCACTTCCACTTTTTAACTCTTTTAAATTTTAAAAGTATATGGACAATTAATTCACTCCAATTCTTCCAATGAGCAGTGCCCAAACAAAAGTTATCTACTGCCCTTTGTCTCCTGAATTAGCTAGTGTCCAACTTCTAATTAATCCTCCCTGATTCTGCCCCCTTATTCATTATTTTTTGGATAATTAATAAATTTCTTATTTTTTTCCAATTCTAAATTTCCACCCGATTTTCCTATTAAGTTTATATATTTTTCATTCTTAATTATATATTTTATTTATTTTCCTGCTTTCTAAATTAAGGTTAGGGTATTACATTTACCACTCCTTTAAATAAAATTTTGTCTTGCTTAACATTTGACATTTAATTTCCTGTAGTGTATGCGTACAAATTTGGGTTGTTACATGATCATTGGACTGCTGTTAAGAACATCCCAAAGTATCTTAGGAGAACTAAGGACTATATGCTCGTGTATAGTTCTAAGGATCTGATTCTTACTGGATACACTGATTCTGATTTCCAAACTGATAAAGATGCTAGAAAGTCTACATCTAGATCAGTGTTCACTCTTAACGGAGAAGCAGTAGTGTGGAGAAACATTAAACAAACTTGTATAGCTGACTCCACAATGGAAGCTGAATACGTAGCTGCTTGCGAAGCAGTAAAAGAAGCAGTATGGCTGAGGAAATTCTTGACAGATTTGGAAGTTGTTCCGAATATGCATTTACCTATCACCTTATATTGTGACAACAGCTTGCAGTTGCAAATTCAAAAGAACCTCGAAGTCATAAATGGGGAAAGCACATCGAATGCAAGTACCACCTTATCCAGGAAATCGTACACCGTGGTGATGTTGTAGTGACCCAGATACCTTCTGAGCAAAACATTACTGACCCTTTTACAAAAACCTTCATGGCTAGAGTTTTTTAGGGTCACCTACAAAGTTTAGGTCTATGATATTTCTAAACTAGGACAAGTGGGAGATTATGTTGGGCGTGAATGCCCTAGTTTATTGTATTCATATGGTTATTATACTCATATGTAATATTAATTTCTTACAGTTAAATTCAGCATCGTTTGATCTTACTAGGAGTTTTAGTCAAAGTAGGAGTTTGTTGGATTTTATGTCCTAAAACTCGTAGTTTGTAATATCATATTCTTGTTCAATAAAGCGATTATTGAAAATCTTTAGTAAAATTAAATTTTATATTCATGAATCCAATAAACTAAGGATCCGAGGCTATTAAGTTTAGGTTTGAACTTTATGTAGTGATATAAATGTGGATCAAGTTCAAATATATAGCCAAAATGGTATATAGTATATGAATAAGGTTGGGTGCCTTACTCTGGGGACACTATGGATGCGGCCCATTTTGTAGTTAGTACAAACGATGTGATCCTAAACCGTTCATGTGGAGACATGAAAGTGGAGGCATCCTATGTAAAGAGTTACATAAGACTGAACCATGAAATAGTCACTTTTTACATTCTAAACGCCGTTTTATGTATAAAATTGACTATTTCATTAATTGATGACCTAGGTAATTTATTCTTAATCCTAAGCTAACTATGAACTCCTGTTCACTCGCAATTATCCTTAGATTTGCATAGGTGAGGGCAACTCATTATTGCTGGCCCAATAAGCCTCCAATTTCAGGGGTAAGATCAGGTGGATAGCTGGGAACATAGGGTGCAAGACGGAATTCACTCCTACCCGTTATAGGGATAGTAGATAGGTTGTTCCCTTTAGTACTAATCCAGGTCTTGAACAAGGGGCCGCACCCTCTCCTTGGCTCGAGAGGGGTTCAGTTTATAGGTTGGATCTTAAACTAATTGTTCATTAGAAGATAGTGGAACTTAAAGACTAAGATATTTGGGTTGGGTTAGTTCAGGTTACTCGACTTATTTATTTAATTTTTTTTTATAAAAGGAAGTAAAATGTTTATATGTAAAAATTCAATTTAACTATATTCATATGTGAATGAAGATCAACAACTCAATTTCAATTTATATAATGTATAATATTTTTTCAAAGTGCAAAAAAAAAAAAAAAAAATCATTTTTTTAAGAGTTGCTAAAGAATAAATTATCCAAAAAATTTATAGAATTAAATTAAATTGAAGTAAATAGAGTATATCCAATTGTACCTAAGCAAATATATATATATTAAAGTTAATAATAAATTCGGGTTGGTTCATGGGTTGGTTCAGGTTATTTTAGGTAACCCTTGAACCAACCCAACCCATAAAATAAATTTTCATTTATTTAAACCCAACCTAACCCAAAAGAGTTCATAGCCTAACCCAAACCAAATGGGTTGTGTTGGGTTGATGGATTTTTTGAGTTATCGGGTTTTTTGAACACCTTTGCTAAATGACTTCAAAATAAAGTATTATTTGAATCAAGAAAAATTTATGTGACTAGAGCAAATAAGGAAAATATTTCCAAATTAGCTTGGAATGTCACATGTGATGAGGGATTTTAGAAATACCTCAAAAGGAAGAAAAATAGGAATAAGTAAATTTGATTTACTAAGTTCTTGATACGAATACAATTCACACCTTGATAGTTGATAAAGAAATTCACTATCAAAATTTTTCTTCATTACCAAATACTTAATTCAGTAGGATAGTTCTAGTAGTTGGTAACGAAAAGCTTGTCTCAGTTAAAGTAGTGAGAGACATTGAAACATTAAAATTTCGTTGATTTAATGCTGAATATGGTGCTTTTATCACCATAAGAGAATTGCAATTTCTCCAAACTTTATTACTAAATAATTCATAGAGTATGAATGATTTTAGTAATAAGAAATGTTTTCAAAAGTTGTTTGAAAATGTGTTCAACTTTAAATAAGCACATTTTTTTGTGTGTTAAAAGTTAACACATCTAAATGCTAAACTGAGAGAGTGTAAGGGTTAATGAATCCAGAAAGAAAGATAAACTCTTTTCTCCTAAAGGGATACTTGTCTTTGGCATTTAAGTGATTGTTATGGGTAATTCTCTAAAAGTTAGAGTTAAATTACTATTACTTGTCAAAAGTCTTGCTTTTCATGAAAACGTGTCATGAAACCTTATTAGATAAGGCACCTTGCCAAAGAATCTGTTGGGCTTACATATTTTGATTCAGGTGGTCTTGTGATTAAGAGAGTAAGGCTGACTTCATAAATAAGTCACTAATATGATACATAAGTATTTATGAACGAAAGAATCTTAATCTAATGCAACTTGAGTCTTATTATCTTTGAAATGTTCAAAAGAAATCATACTAAAGCTAAAGTAATTTAGGCTAGTCTATGTGACATTATGATCAGATCATAATGATTAGTACATGAAATTTAATGTACTATGCCTAATTGATGAAGATGAGATAAGATCTCAACTTCGAGCTTTAGGTACAATTTAGATGAAATTGTATTGAAGCAGGAGAAATACGGTCTTGTTAAATTTAGTATGGGTTAAGTACTTTGTGAAAATAAACATTACACTAGTGCCAGATTCACCGAGGATATGCAATAAAGATTGCAATTTTGAACATTATTGTAAAACGATTTTGGATTATGTAAGTGTTGTAAAACTGGTTTACGACATTTCAGTATTTGGGTAAATTGAGACACTTATGTTAAAACAAACCCTTGGCAAAATGAATGTTCAAAAGTACTCCTAAATATAGGTAGTCCTTGAGAAGTTAATAAAATGGCCTTCTGGAGAGTCGAAAATAAAATAATGTATTTGTGTGACAAATATTGGTTTGATTAGGAACGTTAAAATAAAAGGTTGTAGACCTTTAACAAGGTTAAATTGTGTTGATTGACTAATTCCAAGTAAAATCACTTAATAGTTAACAAGTGTTGTTAACCATTTATTTTCATTTGAACACAAATTTCTAATTGTCAACCAAATAAGTCTTCATCGTAGTGAGAGAGTTATGAGATAACTCAACCTTTACAAAGGCTTACTTGAAGTCTATATTGTCATATGAGATGACAAGATGAAAACTTATAAATCTCAAAGTAGTGAGAGAGTTATGAGATGACTAAACCTCTGCTATGGTTTATTAGAAGTCAAAATTGTCATAATGGATGAAAATGATCGAAAGAAGTTGACAAAAAGAAATTTTGTCAAAGTCATAAAGTTTGAGATAAAGTAGTGTACTTAATCTCAGTCATTTTTTTTTTTTTTTGAAGATTTTCATTGATGGGGTCAAACCCAAAGAATATGAATGAAGAACTTGAAGCTAGAGATCTTCAAAGTAAGGCTCTTGGCATCAGGTGGGAACTAGTGCTAGAACTAGTGGGTGAAAATAGACTATGAGCCATTTTTCTTATTAGTCATTTTAATAGTCTTTATGCATTATTTGATTCATTGTTGTATATTAGATATGTAAAAATGAATAGCTTCTTTTATGAAAAGGAGTTCAATGAATCTACACAAATTCAAGTAAATTTTCAAAGATTGAATTGCAAAATATTTGCAAAATTGTGATGTACATTTGAGAAATGAATTTCACAATTAGGATCTTTGAGAATAAAGGTTTGATACAGTATCATAACCCATGACTTTGAACAATGACAATATTTTTGAACAGACAAGAAAATGAAAAGCAGATGTTTATATATTTTTATATTGATATTTACTCATTATAAATGTCGTAGAAATCAGTATGAAAGTTTAACTGTTTAACAACTTTCAAATAATTGATTTGACGTGTTTTTGTATATTAAAAGTCCACATAAAGATGTTAAGGACATGATGTTAAATTTGTCTCATGCATCTTACATTTACAAAGTTGTTGTTTAATATTCGATGCAAGAGCTTCAGATGGAATGGTAGTGTATTATTCTACAATGAAGTTAATATGTCTAAAGGAAAAGTTTCCTAAGACACCTAAAGTGTTGAGGGTATTTAAATCTTACATAAGACTTAATTAACATTTAATACACAATTGGTTAATTACATCAGTTAACTCAATAATATGGCCATTGAATTTAGAAATTATAACTTATGAATAATGAAATGTTGTTAATGTTTAAGATTTGATCTTTTACGAGATACACTGTTTCATACTGGATTTAGAGAAATCCATGTTTTATCCCAAGTGTTGTCAATTGGACTACAAGACAATATCTTTGCTTGTGAAGCAATAATTTTCATAGTCAAGTATATCCTTAAACATTTGAAAGTTGTTTCAGATATGAACTAGGCTATCCACTTTATGAGATAACGTGGTGCAAGGATTACGTTTGACGATAGTAGTAAACACCAAGTCATAGGAATAAAACAGAGTGAGAGAAATATCATGGTGGTTACTAGATGGTATATGTTGAAATAATAGTTTGAATTAGATAAAAAGATTCTCTAAGCTCAAGTGTGAGATGATCTCCTAGAATGTCTAGGACTATGAGACACGTCTCTAGTGCACTAGTTCAAGTGGAAGAGCATGTTGAGTATAGAGTATGCCTTAGGATACATGTCGAAGGGATTGAATCCCCGCGGAAGCGTGTGAACGCCTTGTAGTTAGATAATCGATTTTTGAAGAAACAAAAAAAAGAAAAAAAATCATGCATTTGTAGGATAAACATTGAAAGAAAACATAGGCATGCTTACAAAAAGGAAGAATAGGAGAAATCACAACTTATCTTTGTTGATTCCTCTAGTTTTTTTCTTCCACCATTTTCAATAATCTCGAACTTCTCCAACATAGAAGGACACCACCAATAAGATTACCTTGCAATTATCTAGGATTAAAAAAACTTGAAAGTGTGGTCTCCAAGAACTTTGAGGAGGAAAATGGTAGATAGTTCTAGAGAGAAGGTGGAGGCTAGGTTTTTGTGTGATATTAAAACCTTACCTAAAATGGTTATAAGGATGTACTTATATGGAGAAGGGTTAACCCCTTCTCTAAGAATTTTCTTTTATGCCCTTAATGTTAATTAATTAAATAACCCTTGTTTAATTATTGACACATTAATTAAATAACCATATATTAAATCCTATTTAATATACATTTGATTAATCATCATAAATTTCATATATTTATGCTGACCTCCAATCTCCATTATTTCTTAATCAATTAATTAACCATTAATTAATTAATTAACTATACTAATCATATTTAATATGGAGTTAATTAACATATAAATCGTTTTACCCCTGTAGTTATATCTAACTCCTTACGTTATAAATCGTTTTACCCCTGTAGTTAATTAACATATAAACCGTTTAACCCTTCACAAATCATTCATAACTACAGTTGGGTCAAATTATTGTTTTACCTCTGTAGTTACATCTAACTCCTTAAGTACCACTGATACCTATAATGAACAAATAGTTTATAGTCTAACTATAAACTAACACCTCTCGAGATAGTGAAAGGTCAAGGCCTCATTATTCAAGAATCGGAATCAGCTGTTAAGGGAGCAATTTATCTACTTTTCCAAGGAATGGAAAGGAGTGAATTCCATCTTGTGTAGATGTGTTCTCATCTCCTTAATCCGATAAATCTCCAAAATGGTAGGCTTATTGAGTCGGCTATCGTGGCCACTCTCACCCATATAGATCAAAGGACTACCGTCATAAACAGGAGTTCACAACTTACTCAGAATTAAGATCAAGTCTCTTATGGTCATCCTAGTGAAATATGGTTTTTTCAAGTAACAGTGTCATAAAGAGAAACTAATTATTTTGTGGTTTGGTCTATGTATAAACTCCTTTATACAGGATAACTGTAAAGCTCGAACCCTAATTATTTTTTAAGTAAGAGTAGGTAATGAGATGTTTATTAATGAGTTGAATGAAGCCATGACTTAGGAAGGATAGAGGGTAGAAGCATGAAGAAATAAGCTTGTGTAAACTAAGTGTAAACCCCGAAATCTAAGTTCCTAAACAAGTATGTTTCGCCAAAGAAATGATATATTAAATATCATATAAGTGAAAATCCATACAAATTATAGAGGTTGAGAAGAAAGGGAAAGAAAAACGTATTAAATAAAGAAACTCACTTATTGGCTTGGGCTGAGTCATTAGATATGAGTTGACGTGGCGAATTATCCTTGAATTTGGGAGGCGACAGGAAGATTAAAAGCGAAAAGGAACTTTGAAAGTTTGGTTTTGGCAATCTACATGAGAAAATTTAGTAAAATTGGTGCCATTCGAAAGCGGAGAGAATCTATTTTCAAAGTTGTCTTGCCAGAGAAAGAGGGCAGGAGAAGAAGAATGGAAAGTGATGAAATTACAGGAGAGACAGAATCTTGGGTTAATCAGGGCCCGAGGTGAAGATTGGGATCTCTAGGCCAAACTATAAGGAATTTGTGGCTGAAATTTTAAGATAAGAAAGTAACTCAGTTCTAAACATATTTGTAGAAGAAAGTTTCTTCAAAATAGTTCTGGATTTTGAGTTATGAATTTTTAAAGTTGTAACAGAGAACTTGTACATAAGAAGACAGCTGCTTGGGAAGAACAAGCAAACAGCTCGCTAATGAAGGAGATCGCACTAATTTTGTGAAGAGGATCTCGCTAATGAAGGAGATCTCACTAAAATTGTGAAGAGGATCTTACTCTAGAGGGGAATCTCGCTAGAAATTGGGCAGGTATCACTGGTGTCGCTAGGGGCTAAGTATCACTGGTGTCGCTAGTATCACTCAAGGTGATCTCGCTGGTGTTGCTCGTGGTGATCTCGCTGGTGACGCTCTAGGGGATCTCGTTGGTATCACTCAAGGTGATCTCGCTGGTGTCGCTCGTGGTGATCTCGCTGGTGATGTTCTNTCGTTGGTATCACTCAAGGTGATCTCGCTGGTGTCGCTCGTGGTGATCTCGCTGGTGATGTTCTAGGGGATCTCGCTGGTGTGGCTCATGGGGATCTCAGTAGAGTTGTCTGTGTAAAATTCCTTTAATAAATGAATTAATTGAGGTATTTTACTAAGAATTCTCAGTGGTTTAACTGGGAAATATGTCCTTTCAGGCCAAGAGGAGCTAGAAGAAGCATGTAACTCGTTAATAGGCCAACAAGCTGTGAGTGACTATTTGATGGCTTACTGTTTTAATGGTTTAGAAATTATAATTTCTTTGGAAATATTTCTCATGTTAAGAGTTTAAGTGATGTGCCAAGCAACATGGTTGTGAAACTCTTTCTCAGGCTGAGTAGAGCATGTTTTCCATGGGATTGATGTAGATATGTTATCTTGTCCAAATACTTACAGTAGGTTTAAATAGCTCCATTTTTATGATGATTCAGTATGATAGACGAGCTAGTATGATGATTTGAGCACTAATCTTTAGTGTTCAACTAAATGTTTGTGACTAGTTATGTGATGGATACTGAAGGACAATGAGAAGGTATCCTTTCAACTAAATTTCTATGACTAGTCTTACTTAAAACAAGGTACCGAAGGACACTTGAGAAGGTACCTGGCCAATTTGATACGGAATGACTTTTGAGAAGGTATCCGTCCAATTTGATACTGAAGGACGTTGAGAAGGTATCTAACCAATTTGGTACTGAAGAACACTTGAGAAAGTACCTGGCCAATTTGATATCGAAGGACTTTTGAGAAGGTATCCGACCAAATTGATACCGAAGGACATATGAGAAGGTATCTTAGCAGCTTGATACTGAAGGATGTTTGAGAAGGTATTTGAGCAGAAGTATCTGAGGATACTGAAGGACAATGAGAAGGTATCCTAGTTAGGTACATAAGGTACGACGGTACTTAGTTATAACCACGTGAACGTAGGTAATACGACGTCAAGGGATTGGACAAAAGAGTTATCCCCGACTAAGGTTGACGTTGAGGTTAGAACTATTAGTTCACTCTCAACTAAGAATAAAGATAGTCATATATTCTTCTAGGCTAGAAGGATAGCTTGAAGTTTCTAATGCTTGTGAATGTTTATCAACGCTTGACGTGTACTAAGGTGTGAGTTTTCCAAGTATGTTTTCCATGTCTAATGCATGATTAGTGGTTTTACAAGCTGGTTAAATATGTTTTAAGCCAACTTATTTTATAAAGTATGAAGCATGCGTTAGGGTTAAAACTAAGCTCGGTTTGCTATGTTTATATACCTAAGATTGCTAAAGCACATGCGTTGATATTCCTAAACACAATGAAGAGGAGTATTGAAGGTAAGAAAGGTATATGAATAAATGTACCTAAGGTGTTGACGGTACATAGAAACCTCCACGTACATATGGGTAGTTTGAAGAAGAGGCCAAGTATGAATCACCTAGGCCATACAACAGTAAAAGAAGGCTGAAATATAGGTCTCTTGGCCGATAATAGACATTGGGAGCTAGAGCGATGTATGCTCGTTCTCAACTAAGATGTAATGATGATTATTGATGTATAAGAGTTGTTATCAATGTTTATGTCGTAAGAAAGTTGTTGAGATGCCATCAGAATATTTAAAGAGATTGATGTAGGGATCACTTCTAGCCATAGTTTAATGTGAACAGGTCGAGATAGTGGTCTCATCCGACCATGGCTTGATGTTGGGAATTAGAACAGTGGGTGTTCATTCTCAATTAGGATTCAGGTTCTAGATACGATGGTTTTAAAGGTTTTTATGTATACGTTTACTTGGTTTATTCTAGTTTTAGTATTGTGTTTTCAAGCTTAAGGTTTTAGAGCATGAGATATATGTTTTATTAAGTCACTCACTAGGCTTCTAGTTCACGTTTCGAACGTTTTTCTTTTTCAGGTAGCGGTCAGTTCCCAAAGGACTATTCTGCTGCTGCTCTGGCACTCAAGACTCAGATGGAAGGAAGCGTAATTGAAGACCTGTATTAGTTAGTACACATGTGTCTGTCTAGTGACTTCAATTCTTGGTGGGGCTGACTAAGTTGTATTATCTATGTAAAAACAATGTTGTAAAACCCTGTAATGTAAGAAATGTGTTAAACTCTGTGATATTATGTATGTATTTAGGGTTTGAGTATTGTTTTAAGGTGAGACAGGCAGTAAGTGCCAGCAAAAGGGTTGGTAACTGCTGTAGTCACCATTCCGTTCAGGTTAAGAGGATAATCTGGTGCGGGTGTGACAATACCTCTACTCACATGTCTCTACATGAAAAATATGGTCCATATTGTTTGTAACACTTACATCTCATGTAACAATTACAAAGTGGGCTGTATCCATAGTGTTACCAGGATGAGGCACCCAACTTTCATCCATTTACTACAGACCTTTTAGGTTATTACTTGAACATGAACCATCTGCATGTCAACTACATACTATTCAAATGACATCATATAACCTTGGATCTTATTTTATTTGATTGAATTAATGCTGTCTAAATTTCAAATAAAATACCTCTAGTTTTATTAGATAAATAATTTGTGTTAACAAAACTACAAACCACGAGATACACTATATTTAGGACATCAATCTCAACAATCTCCTACTTGTCCAAAGCTAGTGAAATGTATCAATATACAATAAAGGACAAGTGGGAAAGTAAAGTATCAATATACAATGTAAATTAAAGTATTAATTTACAATACAATAAACTAGGGCATACAATATACCCAATAAAATCTCCCACTTGCCCTAGGTTAGGTGACTCATATCTCGTAGACCAAGACCCTCTAGGTGGCCCTAAAATACTTTAGCTTTGAGAGCCTTTGTAAATGGATAAGCAATATTGTGCTCTAAGGTAATCTTTGTGCCGATCATATCTCCCCATTGCACAATCTCTGTAATAATATGATACTTGCGTTCTATATGCTTTCCACGTTTGTGGCTACGAGGCTCCTTGGAGTTTGCCACAACACCACTATTATTACAATAAACTATGATGGGAAAGAACATATTTGGAACAACTTCCAAATCTGTGAGAAATTTTCGAAGCCAGGCGACTTCTTTAGCAGCTTCGCAGGCATCTACATACTCAGTCTCCATGGTGGAATCTGCAATACAAACTTGCTTAATGTTGTGCCATAATATAGCTCCTCCATTTAGATTGAACACGAATCTTCATGTGGATTTCCTTGAATCCTATCAATCTGGAAATCCAAGTCAGTGTATCCTATAAGGATAAAATCCGTAGTCCCATACACAAACATATAGTTTCTCGTTCTCCTAAGATACTTGAGAACAGCTTTAACTGGTGTCCAGTGATCAAATTTTGGATTGAATTGATATCTACTGATTGCTCCCACTGCATGACAGATGTCGGGTCTAGTACACAACACGACATATATCATGCTACCCACTGCAGATGCATAGGGAATCCGTCTTATCTCCTCAATCTCTTGATGTTACTTAGGACACTGTTCCTTAGTCAAGATAATTTCATGCCTGAAAGGTAACAAACTCTTCTTGGAATTTTGCATCGACTATATGACAAGCACTTTGTCAATATGGGATGCCTGAGATAAGGCTAGTGATTTTTTCTTTGGATCCCTTATAATTTGAATCCTTAGAACAAGTTGTGCTTCACCCAAATCTTTTATTTGGAATTGAGCAGCTAACCATTCTTTAATGGTAGTCAGGTAACCAACATAATTCCCAACGAGAATGATATCATCCACATACAACATAAGAAAAGCTATTGAACTGTTGATGATCTTCTTATAAACACAAAGCTCATCAACATTTTGATCAAAGCCATAAGATTTGATTGTAGTATCAAACATAATATTCCAAGATCGAGATGTTTGTTTCAATCCATATGGACCGATTAAGCTTGCAAACTTTTTGATATTGACCTTGTTCAATGAATCCCTCAAGTTGGATCATGTAGATGATTTCGTCAAGATTACCATTCAAAAAGGCAGTCTTGACATCCATTTTCCATATCTCATAGTCATAATATGTGGCAATGGATAAGAGAATCTGGATAGACTTAATAATAGTAACAGGTGAGAAAGTTTCTTTATAGTCTACTCCCTCAACTTAGGTATAACCCTTTGCTTCTAGTCTATTCTTAAAGGTTTGTACATTTCCATCTACACCCAGTTTCCTTTTGTAGATCCATTTTCAACCTATGGGTTTTACTTCATCAGGTTGATTTACAAGTTTCCAGACAGTGCATAAACTCCATTTCTTGATCCATGGCTTTGATCCATTCATCTTCAGCAACCATTGCCTTCTTGTAAGATGATGGATCCTCAACCTTATCATCTAATATGACGGTTTGAGTTTATGTTAAACCCAAATAGCGAGTAGGTTGGGTTACAGTCCTTCCACTACGTCGAGGCTCTCTCAATAGTTGAGAAGGATGTGTTTGACTAGATGAAGCAACATCAACAACTTTTGTTGAAGTGCTCACCTTTTCAACAACTCTTGTTGAAGTTTCAGTAGCTTTTTTGAAAATTTCATCTAATATGGTTTGGCTCCTTGGTTTATGTTCTATAATGTGGTTTTCTTCTAGGAAAGTAGCATTTTTCAATACGAATATTTTGTTTTCTTTTGGATCGAAGAACAAACCACTTCTCATTTCTTTATAATAACCTACAAATAGGCATAATCCTGAACGTGTTCTAATTTCTTTGGATTTTCCACAAGCACATGTGTCGAACATCCCCAAATCCCAAGATGTCATAAACTACTTTTACGACCTCTCCATAATTCAAAGGGTGTTCCGGTAACACTCCTTGATGGAACCTGCTTTAAGAGGTGATCTTCAGTCTCCATTACATAACCCCAGAATAAGATAGGTAGAGAAACATAGCTCATCGTAGAGCGAACCATGTCTAATAGGGTTCTATTTCTTCTTTTTGATACACCGTTTTGTTGAGGTGTACTAGGTGCTGAGTGTTGAGATGTGATTCCACGTTTTATCAAATAGTTCTGGAATTCAATATCCATGTATTTTTCACCTCAATTTGATTGAAGTGTTTTATTTTTTTTACCTAACAAATTTTCAACTTCAACCTTATACTCTTTGAACTTTTCAAGTGTGTCAGACTTATGTTGCATCAGGTAAACATGCCCATATCTTGAATAATCGTCCGTAAAAGTGACAAAATATTCAAACCCTCCTCTGGCTTTTACACTCATTGGACCGCAAAGGTCTGAGTGTATAAGCTTCAAGGGTTCTTTGGCTCTATAACCCTTTTCAATAAAATGTCGTTTTGTCATTTTTCCTTCTAGATAAGATTCACATACAGGTAAAGAATTTTCTTCTAACTCGTTTAGAAGTTCGTTCTTAACCAACCTCTCAATCTTATTGAGGTTAATGTAGCCTAGTCTTAGATGCCAATGATGAACATTTTCTTTAGGAGAAAATTTTCTTTTCTTAGTTTTAGTTGTTGCAATCTTGAACATTTCAATATTGTGGAGCATTTTTAATACTAATGGTCTTAGTATATATAAGTTGCTTTCATTTGTTGCAGACCAAATATCAATATTATTTTTTGAAATAAACGCTTTATCCTGAATAAAAGATACATTAAAAGATTGTTCTAACAAACATGAAACTGAAATCAAGTTCCTTTTGAAATTAGGAACATAGTAAACATTGTCTAACAACATAAACTTTGATTCAGAAAATAACTTCAAACTTCCAACTGCAACCACTGAGACAACCTCTCCTGTTCTAACCAGCAGAGTCATCTCTCTCGCTGCCAGTTGTTTCTAGGAACTAGTTTCCTGCAAAGAAGTACAAACGTGGTTAGTGGCTCTTAAATAAAATATCCAGGAATGGTTATCATTTACCACTAAACACATTTCTAGAACCAGTAAATCATATTTACCTTTTTTCCCTTTTTTTTCTCAACCAAATCTTTTGGGCAGTTTCTTTTCTAATGCCAATCTTGGTTGCAGTGAAAACATGTTCTTTTTGTAACCTTGACCTTCTTGGCCTTTTAGGAAACAACAACAGTGGTGGCTTTATTCCCTTTTCAACCATTCTTCTTTTACCATTTCTTAACACTAGATGAAGATGGAGGCACAAATTTAGTTACAGAGATTGAACCTCTGTTGAACTTTTTCTTTTTGGAGAAAGCAACATTTTCCTCCCCATTATTTCTTTTGGCTTTCATCAAAGACTCAAAATTCTGTAGCTCGTTAAGGAGGGTGGTGAGGTTGTAGTCAATTTTGTTCATATAACACAATTGCTATGGAATTACAAGAAAGATGTATGGCAGCAATTCATGATAAAGCTCACCTGACTGGGCTCATTTATGAGACTTCCATTCATCTAAGCGATGTTGAAATGGTTCATCATGTTAAAGACATTTTCTCTAACAGACGATCCTTCAATCATACGAGCAGTGAAGATGAACGTAAGAGCATCATGTATGGCTTGTGAAGAAGTTTTTCCAAACATGTTACACAATGAGTCCATGATCTGGCGTGAAGTGATCGTGGTCTCATGCTTTTTAGCCAAAACTTCAGATAAGCCTGCGAAAAATATAAACATTTGTCTTGTCATGGGCCTTAGTCCATCTCTCATAAGCATCATGAACACTTCGTGATGTGTTGGGCCCAGAGGCTAGAGGACATTCCTCCGTGAGAACGAATGTGAGGTCATCCACTACCAAAATTGTATTCATCGAATTTTTCGATGTTGTATAATTTTCTTCAATTAATTTTTCGGCCCAAGCAAAGTAACAATTGAGCCAGACATGCTGATACAACACAAATTACTTATATTAGACACTTGTGCAAAAAAATCATTTTTCAGTTTAATCCAATCAGTTTTGCAAAAACAATAGTGATTTAGAATAAATGCCACCTCAGGGTGTACAGTTATTCTTATCACTAAAGTGAGTCACTCTCAACCAAATATTATCCCAGAATAACTCCTTATTCACATAATATTTAATTACCATTCATTTGGTAGATAAAACATTAACTGCCTTAATGCTTTATTATAAGTGTAAACCTTCATTTTCAACCCTGTAACCCCGCCCCAATGAGTTTGCCTTAGATAAAAACATGATCGAAACAATTGATTATAGCGATCTTATCTATTTCTGGAGTTTGTAGTGCCCTTCCTTTATGCAAGTACCTTCCTAAGGGAGGGTGCACCTAGGGCAGCACGAGGCTGAATATGAAAGAAACATTACAAACTAATGAAGGAGATCGTAGGATATTTCTCCCACTTACTATAAACAATTTCTCCATTCACCTTGATATTGACACATGAAAATACCTTCCTAAGGGAGGGTGCGCCAAGGGCACCATGAGGCCAAGCATGAATCTCACCTATGTGAACTTTTAGGGGGAGTGTGGGTGGAAAAATGACGTATCATGTACATCTTTTTCCTCCCACTAAGTGTTCTATCTTTTGGGTTGATTAACTTAGTAAAATCTGACTAATCAGTTTTCAACTAAGTTCTTTGTTAATTTACTCAATATAACACTTATATTGAATATTAAACAATATATGATCTCATTCATTAAATCCTTTAACAAAATTGATCACTTATTGCATGCTTATAAAATATTTGCCCAATTCACCTTCCAGGTCCATTCCCAGGTAGAGGTTTTTCGTTTTGTCAGCTTAAATACCTCAGCCTAGATAGAATGTTCCTCAGACAAAGGTCCCTTATGGGCAATTATTTTATAAATTTGATCTTTTAACCAAGTTCATTTTAATCCTATTAACATGAATTAAAAGATTATCCTATTTCTAACCTCATTAGAAACCCGTCTAACATAAGTCTAGGTGAATTAATTTTAAACCATTTAAAATTAATTATGACCTATGTTTGCATGCAACTCTTGATTATCAATTTTAATTCGAATTCATTGAACTTATAACCTTTATAAAACAATGAATTCTGCAAAAACTTTTTCATTTGCATTAGGACGACTTTGATTAAATATAACGTTTATATTAAACTAAGTAATGTCATGTTCAATGCAAAGTTCATTTTTTCATCTAATAACGCTTAAAATTATCATTCATGGAAACTAAACATGTATATTCATCATACATTATAACATTTATGATGCATGAATATGCTTACTCAAAACATGCATTCAAATAATATAACAATTATATTATAATGCATGAGCATGCTTATATTAATTATTGTGAAACCCGGATTTCTATTTTCCTTACTTAAGCAAGTGATAAAAAGGAATTAACTAAGTAAAAGTTAAATCCAAAGTTAAGGGGAAGGAAATTTCAAAGTATTAAGTAGATTTTCTTTGAATAAATTAAGTTGAGCTTTAATTGGTAAAATTGTAATGAAATTTGTATAAATAAGTTGAGTAGGTTGATGAGAAAGTTAGTATGAAATGGTGAAGAAGGGATGGGGATTTGAAAAGGAAAAAAATATGGAATTGATTTGGGAAAGTTGGGGAAAAATAATAAGTAGGTTGAGCTAGTGTGGAATAATATGGAAATTGAGTTTGTGAAATTTCGGCTAAGTATAGAGAAGTTATGTGAAATGCATTATGGCTGAAGGACTGAGAAAAAATGGAATTTATGTGAAATGGGAAAAATATGGAAATTACTTTGGAAAAATTTGGAAAATCCGTGTAAAAGTATCATCAAAGTGGTGAGCAAACGTGTATGGAGAATAATGTTCGCAGTAGCTAAGAGCGAGATCGTTGAAAGTGAGATCAGCGAGATTGTTGAGAGCGAGATCATTGAGATCGAGACCAGCAAGATTGGAGAGGAAATGGGAGGAAGCGAGATTGGATAGAAGATGGGAGAGAGCGAGACCAACGAGAAAGCTGGAGAGAGCGCGAGTGGAGAGAAAAGTTAAAGCTGGAGAGAGCGAGAGGGAGAGTGAGATTGAAGAGAGCAAGACCACATTGTATTTGGGCAATGTATTTGGACGCGTTGGGGTGGATTATGCATGTAAAAACCCTAATTTGAATACAAACAAACCTTGAAGACGTAAGGGCAAACGTCAATTAAAATCTAGGTGTCTGATTAAGAGAAATTCTTAAACCCTAAGAAATTGTGTTGGATGCGTTTCGGAAGAACACATTGAACCAAGGTGAAGTCAACTCATATTGATAAAGGGAGGATTAAACATTTGGCCATGCAGCCAAGTAGGTGCTGTCAATCCCACGAGCAATTTGAACACCTATAAATATGGAGTTGGGATTTCATTTTCAAATCACACAAAAATCATAAATTTCATAGAGAAAGTAGAGGGCAGTGAGGGTTCAGAGGAATGTGTCAATTTTGGACGAGGAGATCTTCCAATATACTCGTGCCTTTGGAGTGATTCCAAAGCCATCTGAAAGCTCTGAAAGTCTAGTTTTCAGAGAAGGGCTGCCGAAGGAAAAGGCTCAAAGGAACTGGGCTGGAGGTTGAGAAGAATGTAGAAGGGTCAGATTGTCGAATCAGTCTGGATCAGTCTTGAATATTTTGAGATTCCGGCCAAACCATGAGAAATTCTGAGCTGAAATTTTAGGGTAAGATTCCTAAGACATTTTAGAATAATTTTCTAGAAGGAAGTATTTCCAAATAAGGTACAGAACTATGAGTAATCTAAGTTGTAACTTGAATCTGAATTCTAGGGGTGGAAAAGGAATCCGAGGAGCTACTAGAGTGAAAAGTTCCTAAAGAGTTCGAGGTGAGTGGTTAAAATGTTTTCGAACTAAAACGTTTTAAAACTATTTTGATTGCAAACGTTTTATAGAAAGCATGTTTGCGAAAATAATTCTCATGCCTACTAGTTTTCTAAAGTGGTTTCCAAGCAAGTATGAATTGTGATTTGAACGCATGCATATTGTTGAAAAACTATTTACATATGTATATGTATTGATTTTATCCAGCATGTGTTACCATCTTTAAAGCCATGTTGTATATGTGCTATACTATACATGCTTTAAAGAGAAAAGTTGTTTATAAATAGTTTTGGTAAACTGCGATGCCGAAGTACAAGGAGAAGGCATCCACCCAACTAGATACTGAAGTACAAGGAGAAGGTATCTATTGGTACTGAAGTACGTTTGAGAAGGTACCAAGCCAACGGGATACTGAAGTACGTTGGAGAAGGTATCCTAGTAGCTCGATACTGAAGTACAAGGAGAAGGTATCTAAGCAGTAGAACCTAATGTGTGAAGGTACTTAGTGTGGCCACAGGTGAATAAAGTCAGAGATTGAGCAAAAGGGTTCTCTCTGGACTAGTAGTTGGTGTTGGGATTATTTTACCAGCTATACAGTAGTTGGATTTGAGAAATGATTTTACTGTTTTATGTTTAAAATAGTTTTATATACATTACGCTTGAAAAATATTTATGTTGCAAAAGTTTATATTTCAGATAAAACTATTTTCTGAAATTATCTATGTTTTCTCGGTCACTCACTGGGCGTAAGCTCACCCCATTTTCAAATGTTTTTGTTTTTCCCCCCCACAGGTAGTGGTCAAATCCTCTGAAGACAGCTCAGTATCTTCTCTGCCACTAAAGGACCAAAAGACTTGTAACCGTTGCTAGGTGGTTACTGTTAATATTGTACACATGTTACTATTGTTCATATAGGGACTAGGGTTTGTGGGTTTTGGGACTTGTAAATCTACTGTTGTAAATACTCTAAACATATTAAGTTTTTAAGTTAATAAATTGTGGACCTACAGCCATCCCGTTGCATATAATTTGTATCTGGTATCAGAGTTATTCCACAAGAGTTTTTAGGCAGTAAGTGTCAACCTAAGAGTTGATAACTGCTGCAGTCACGCCCTTCTCTAGGCTAAGAGGGTGATCTGGGGTGGGGTGTGACAATTATGCATCTAGAAATATAACATTTATATTTAGATATGATATATGAACATGTTTACTCTAAGGTGATGACATACAATGTGCAATATATAAATCATACAATTTAAGCATACAATTCATACACATTCAATTATATAAAAGATATTAATAGATTGAAATATGGCACCCTAATAAAACAATTAAATTAATATAATCGAATTATACTAATTTAATTACAAACAAATAAAATCTAAAACCTTAGATTTTAGAAAATTCTAATAGAAAACAAAGAAAAAAAAAAAACTGCCTCTGTTCGGCAACGACGACGGATAAACTAGAGCTTAAAACGGTGATCCAACCATTCAAAATAAGACCCTGGGTATCTTAAACATACTGACCAATTTTAGCTCGATCCAACGGGTAGAACTCCAGAAATTGACAAATTAGTGAATGTTGTCCCTGAAAAACTGAACTGCACTGTTTCTCTTTATTTTTTTTGTTGTTTCGCCTTTGTTTTCCCGAGTTCTTTTCACAAAAACTTTTTGCCATGAACAACACGAACTTAGACTCGATTTACAGTAAAATTTCTAAAAACAATGGGCCCTTACATGATTAAATCAAGTAAAATGAGTCTATGTACCAAATATCGAAAACATCTATTAAGCCAAACCTTATACTTTTTCAAGCAAAATGCAGAAAAAAACCCCACCTCATGAACCAAATTTTGTTTCAAAAAATAGAAAATCAAAATGCAAGAAAACATTGGCTCTGATACCAATTGAAGGGATCAAATCCCCATGGAAGTGTGTGAACACATTGCATTTCGATAATCGATTTTTAAAGAAACAAAAAACAGAAAACAAATCATGCATTTATAGAATAAACATTCAAAGAAAGTCCATGATTGAAAAAGGAAGAATAGGAGAGATCACAATTTACCTTTGTTGATTCCTCTAGTTTTCTTCTTCCACTGTTGTCAATAATCTCAAACTTCTTCAATGTAGAAGGACACCACCAACGAGATTACCTTGCTATTCTCTAGGATTCAAAGAACTTGGAAGTGTGGTCTCCAAGAACTTTGA
This sequence comes from Benincasa hispida, assembly GCF_009727055.1. Lineage (NCBI taxonomy): Eukaryota > Viridiplantae > Streptophyta > Magnoliopsida > Cucurbitales > Cucurbitaceae > Benincasa > Benincasa hispida. The sequence continues at coordinate 31,292,686 of NC_052354.1, forward strand.
GGAGGAAAAGGGTAGAGAATTCTAGAGAGAAGTTAGAAAGAAGATGGAGGCTAGGTTTTTGTGTGATATCAAAACCTTACCTAAAATGGCTATAAGGATGTATTTATATGGGGAAGGATTAACTCCTTCCCCAAGAATTTTCTTTTATCACATTAATTAAATAACCATATATTAAATCTATTTAATATACATTTAATTAATCATCATAAATATCATATATTTATGCTAATCGCCAATCTCCATTATTCTTAATCAATTAATTAAACATTAATTAATTAATTAAGTAACTATATGAAATCATATTAAATATAGAGTTAATTAACAAATAAATATCATATATTTATATGTATACATCTCTTTATGAATCTAATTCATATGTATCTATATTTGAATCTTATTTAAATATATCTCTCTTATATAATTTGGATTATTAGATCACATCTATAATTAACCATTATATATTAATCTTATTAATATAAAATTCCCTCATTTGATTTGAATAATTTAAATCATTCATCATTACTATCCTTTAGAGAGCTAACAAGGGGGTCTTATAAACCTATGGATTAGAAACTCCAATGATATGAAATTTATTGATTAAACTTCTTTAATCTAATTAATCAATATTCATTAACTAGCAATGACTCCATTAAAGATTGATAGCTGAACTCTTTGCACTGTAGATATATTTCTATGTCCATGGATATAACCAATCAATAGTTAGGGGTGGTAATTCAAACTGCAAAAATCGAACCAAAAACTCAGTGAAATCGGTTTGGTTCGATTTCACTTTCGAAAATCGAATTTGAAATCGAACCGAACCATTTTTAATTAATATATATATATTTATGTATTTAGAAAAAGAGTAAAACTGAATTTAAAACCGAACCGCTTTTAATTTAAAGAACAAATCTGAACCGAACTGAACCATTTTTAATTAAAAAAAGAATATAATATGGATTTTTTAAAAATGCCAAAATCGAATTTGAAACTTAACCAAACCGCATGCGGTTCGGTTCGGTTTGGTTTGAACCAATAAATCAGTTCGGTTCGGTTTGACCACCAAACCGAACCGTTTCCACCCCTAGTGAGTCGACCCTTCACACATCGCTCATAACTAAAATTGGGTCAAATTATCGTTTTACCCCTATAGATATATCTAACTTCTTAAGTACTACTCATTTCTCTAATGAACAAATAGTTTATAGTCGAACTATAAACTAACATCTCTCGGGCAGTGAGAGGTTGAGGCCTCATTATTCAAAACCTAGAATCAGTTGTTAAGGGAGCAATTTATCTACTTTCCTAAGGAATGGGAAGGAGTGAATTCCATTTTGTGTAGCTGTGTTCCCAACTCTCTAATTAGAAAAATCCTCAGAATGGTAGGCTTGTTGAGTTGGCTATCATGACCAATCTCACCCATATAGATCAAAGGACTGCCATCATAAATAGGAGTTCACAACCCACTCAGTATTAAGGTCAAGTCTTCTATGGTCATCCTAGTGAAATATTAGTTTCTTCAAGTAGAGGTCTTATAAAGAGAAACTAATTATTTTGCGGTCCAGTCTATGTATAAACTCCTTTATATACTCCCACTCACATGTCTCTACATGAACAATATGGTTCATATTATCTGTAACACTTACATCTCATGTAACAATTACAAAGTGGGCCATATCCGCAGTGTTACCAGGATAAGGCACTCAACTTTCATCCATTTACTGTAATCTTTTAGTTTATTACTTGAACATGAACCAATTGTATGTCAACTACATAATGTTCAAGTGTCATTATATAACCTTGGATCTTAGTTTATTGGATTGATATAATGTTGTCTAAATGTCAAATAAAATACCTTTGATTTTATTAGATAAATAATTTGTGTTAACAAAACTACAAACCACGAGATACACTATATTTAGGACACCAATCCCAACACATGTCTCACCGACTTATGTCTCATCAGTTTTAGTGCAAGTGGAAGATTGCTGGGATGTATGCCTTAAACCCTGGTAGTTATATGTTATTTAAAATAATAGTTGATTATTATATATATGCAATAATCTATTAAAGAAAGATCCAAAGATATTTTATATAACTCAAACATTTATATGGTTGACATACAAGTGGATCATGTTTATGTGATACCCTAAATGGTCTGTAGTATATGGATAAGACTGGGTAAATTATCATTGTGACATTATAGATACGAGCCACTTTGTAATTGTTACAATAGTTGTGAAGTGTTACAAATGATCTGATCCTGATCGTTCATGTGAAGATATGTGAATGGGGGTATCCTATACAAATAGTTTGTATAATACCGAATCTACCTGATTCGGTCTTATACAAACTATTTGTAGTTGTTATAATAGTTTGAAGTGTTACAAATACAAAGAGTTTGTATAAGATTGATTCACGAAATGGTTAGTCTCTCTTTGTGTAAGGTTGAAAGGGCCCTTTTGTAAATAACTAGTTAAAAATGACAGAAGTTGGTTAATTGCTAATTGTTAGTTGTTATGATAGTTAGTTAAACACCTTGTAACTAATTTTCTCTATAAATAAGATCCATCTCTCCCATTTTGAGAGAAAATCTTTTCAATCAAAAATCAGTCTTTTGGTATTGCACTAAATTTTGGTATCAGAGCACTTTAAGAATCCAGGCTGATGGTAGGAAGAAGGGTTGCCCACTTGAGAGGAGGAGACGTTCAAGTGCATGACCAAGAGGTAGAAGAAACCCCCACCCTCTCTCCAAGAACTACAACAGTACGTTTGCTCTCCGTTGAAGATTCTTTAGAGGGTATTCATGGATCATTGAACAACCTTCAAGAAATGGTGGCAACGCTTGTAAGAAGGTTGGATGTATTGACAACACCGCCCCAACATGATGAAAATGACCTGACATTCAATCAAGTTTGAGGAAAAAGAGGTAAACGTGGTGTTGAACAACCAAGAGTTTTCCAATGTCAGCTTGACATTCATCAAGAAATGGCTCAAAGATTGCATAGACAGCTCTAAGAAGATCCAAAAAGATGTTTGAATAGGCAAGAATGGCAAAAATAATTTCAAGATTGGGATTCTTCGAGGGAGTATGATCAAGAAGAGTTTTATGCTTTAAAAAGAGGACGAGATGGAAGATATGATGCTCGAGGTTATCCACACTACTACAAAATGAAGATTGACTTGCCATTCTACAATGGTAAGCGTGGCACTGAATCATTTATTGATTGGATAAAAAACACTGAGAATTTTTTTGATCACATGGGCATGCGGATCATAAGAAGGTATGTTTGGTAGCATTTAAGTTGAAAGGGGGAGCTTCTGCTTGGTAGAACCAATTAGAGGTCAATCGACAAAGACAAGGTAAAAGGCCTATCTGAATGTAGCAAAAAAATGAAGAGGTTGATGAAAGAAATGTTCCTTCCTCCTAGTTATGAACAAACATTGTAATCAATATCAAAATTGTAGGTAAAGCCCTCGAACAATAGCTAATTTTGTGGAAGAATTCCACTGTTTGAGAGCAAGAACTAATTTGGCTAAAAACGAGCAACATTTAATTGCACGGTTCATTGGGGGGACGATTCATTGGCAGGCTAAGAATGGATATCAAAGAGAAGGTAAAGCTTCAACAATTTCATTGATTAGTTGATGCAATTTTTTATGTTGAAACAGTGGAAGAGCTAAATGAAATCTGCTCCAAGAAAAGTTTAAGAAAGGCTCAATGGGATGTTTCCCTTAGTAGAAAAGCTAGCACTTCGAGTTATGCTTCTACTAATCACTCTTCCTCACCAACAACAACTGAAGAAAAGGAAAAAGAAGAGCAAGAAGAGATTGATGACAAGGTAACATAGGTTGTTTACAAGAAGAAAGTTTAAAATCCTTGTAACATAGGTTGTTTACAAGAAGAAAGTTTAAAATCCTTGTAATTGGCCTACATTAGGCAAGTTTTTAGGTGTGGCCAAGTGGGTCACTTGTCTCACAGTGTCCCAAAAAAAATAAAAAAATAGCAGTATATGTGGATGAGGAAGAGGATTCGTTGGTTGAATGCAGTAAAAATGGTGAGGAAGAAGTCAATTATATTGAGATGGATGAAGGTGATAGGATGTCTTGTTTTCTCCAAACGTTGTCGATTGCTCCAAAAGGAGATCTTAGTCCTCAAATACATTGCAAAATGTTTGTTAAAGAGAGAAATATTGATATATTGGGCCTTGTAGTTTCTTAAAAGGCAAAAAATAAAAAAATAAAAATTAAAAATTAAAAAAATTAAAAACAGTGAAGACATTCAACATCATATTAACTTGGTTTCGGGTGCTACAATCCCTAATCTTCCTCATTATAAGATGAGTACTAAGGAGTATGAGATCCTCCACCAACATATTGAAGAATTGTTAAGAAAGGGCCATATTCAACCAAACCTTAGCCCATGTGTAGTGCTAGCCCTACTCACGCCTAAAAAAGTTGGTAGTTAGAGGTTGTACGTTGACAGTAGAGCTATCAATCGAATTATAGTGAAGTATAGCTTCCCAATCCTTAGAATAGGTAATTTACTTGATCAATTTGGAGGAGCCTTTATTTTTCAAAAGTGGATCTGAATAGTGACTACCACCGGGTTTGAATAAGGCTGAGGGATTAGTGGAAGACTGCACTTAAGCCCTACTTCTCATTTGCAAACCGATGTTCAAACCAAGTTACTGTATTGAGTTTCCTTGTGACCTACATATTAATCTAGTCTTTAATATTGTTGATTTGATGCCATTTTATGTCCCAGATGACTTTCATTTAGCTTCTTAGCTCACTGAGGACGAGTTTGATTTTGGGAGGGGTGGGTTGGTGGATGAGAGGCCCCTTTTGTAAATAACTAGTTAGAAAGGATAGAAGTTAGTTAATTGCTAATTGTTAGCTAATTGTTAGTTGTTATGATAGTTAGTTAAACATCTTGTAACTAATTTTCTCTATAAATAAGATCATTCTCTCCCATTTTGAGATAGAATCATTTCATTAAAAAATTAATCTTTGGGTATTGCACCACTTTATAACACCGTACCATTACTTGAAGAGACTTACATTTCACTAGGAAAACCATAGGTGATTTAACCTTAATCTTGAGTGAGTTGCAAACTTCTGTCTATGAGGGTGATTCTTTGTTTTATATGAGTGAGAGTGACCAGATTTTTCGACTCAATATGCCTACCATTTTTGGGATTTATCTGAGTAGGGAGTTGGGAACACAACTACACAAGATGGAATTTAATCATTCCCGTCTTTAGGGTAAGTAGATGAATTGTTCCCTTAATAGCTGATTCTATGTTTTGAACAATGAAGCCTCACCCTCTCATTGGCCTGAGAGGGGTTAATTTATAGTTGAACTATGGACTGTTTGTTCGTTAGAAGGATTAGTGGTACTTAAGGAGTTAGATGTAACTACAAGGGTAAAACAATAATTTGACCCATCTATAGTTACGAGCAATTCGTGAAGGGTTGACTTACTGTTGATTGGTTATATCCATGGACACAAAAATATATCTACAGTGCGAATAGTGCAGCTATGACTCTTTAGTGGAGTTAATCACAATTAATGAATGTTAATTAATTTAATTAAAGAATTTAATTAATTGATCTTGAATCATTGGAGCTTCTAATCTGTAGGTCCATTAAGTCCTCTTGCTAGCTCACAAAGGTTAAAAATAAGAATAAATTAATTTTGGATTAATCTGAATTGTTCAGATTAAATAATAGGATTAATTGTATAAGATACAATTCATATAATGTATATTGATACATTTTAATATATAGTTGATTATAAATATGATTTATAATTTAATACTATATATGAGAGAAATAAATTTTTGAATATGATTCAAATGTTATTTATATGAAGGAGATTCATATAAAACTATAGGTTAAAATTTATATGAAGATGATTTATATTAAAACTATAGATTACATGAGAGAATAGTGTATTTGAATAAGATTTAACTATTATTTAATATGAATGAGATTCATATTAAAACTATAATATATGAGAAAAAATATATTTGAATATGATTCAAATGTGATATTAATTAAATATATGATATTTGATTAATTAACTTAATTTAATATTACACTAAATATGATTTAATTTGTGAGATTGAAGGGGAGTTAATGTGAGATTGAGGGAACTTATCTCCCCTCCCATAAATTTTACAGAACTGTTATGTGAAAATGGAAGAATAGAAGAAGAGTTATGAAAGATCTCATATTTTTCATCTTAATACATCATAGTTCTATCCCTTTCTCAAATGGTCTTCTCTTACCAAAATCGGAGAGCCAACAACTCCTTTGATTCTTATCCCGAGAATAGTAAGGAAGATTCCATAGTCGTATTCTTGGAAGGAGTTTCAAGTTTGAGAGAGATTTCATTGTACGAAGATTTTGTGACTCGAAAATTCGTTCGAGAGGAAAGGATTGAAGATTGTCCTCAAGGGTACACACTGTTCCTTGTGATGACAAGAGATCAACACCATTTCCTCTTGTGAAACTGAAAATAAGAACTAATGGATGTGGCTATTATATTGGGAGACGAATAAATCTTGGTAAGTCAAGTTTATCATCGATTTTTCAGGGCATATAAATCATACTTGGACGATTTTGACATTATTTGGATTGTTCTTTGTCCAAAGTCAAGAAGAAATGTCTCTATCTCTTTCCTTTGATACCTTTTTTTGCATCCACTCTTTTTATATTATTCGAACTCCACTCTCTGGACTTACTACGAATGATCAAGTTTGGCGCCTACCTCGTCACCACCATCAATTCCTTCAACATCATTGTTCCGTCATTTTTCCTCGATGTTTCCTCATCTACGCACCTTCCGTAGTAAAGGCTAGTTGTTCGAATTAAGATATATAAGCAATAATCTCTGCATTTTTATGTTTGTGATATCGGAAAAATGACTTTCATCACTTCCCTTTTTTGTAAAATATGATTCTCTAGTATGAGACTTCATTGTTTCCCTGGTTTGAATGCTTGGTGTGCTTGTCTTATTGGTTTAAGAATTTGTGCATTTTTTTTAGAAACCATTTCATTGATAAATGAAATACACCAAAGAGATTATAATGTGAAAATTAACACTGCTAAATTAATATATAATGTTTAGTGAATGACTCAAGTTAAAATTGGTTCCTGTTCTTAAGCATTTAGTTGCTGATATCTCTCCTTTGTTAGTGTATTTAGTTGCTGATATTGCTGCTGCTTAATATTCAAGGCATATCTCAAGCCATTAGCATTATTACACCTTCTTTTTAATGCAATATCAGGCGTTGATGTAAAGTAACAAACATGAGTAAAGCCATTTTATAATATTAATTTCATTTATTGATTGATGTATTATAAGAGTTAAATCTAAAGTTATATTCACTTGTCTTCTTTTGATATATTTGTTTTCTTTTAGGAAACTTGCTAAAGATTTGAATGAGAAAGTGATTTTTGTAAGAAAACATGCTAAAGATTTGAATGAGAAAGTGATTTTTGTTTTCTCTGATTTCAAGCTTGCTTAATAAGGTGTTAAGGTAGTAAAATTTGAAGAAGAGATCATAAGATGAAAGTGTTGGGTACAAATTTATATTTAAAACGGTGCATTGATTATATTTAAAACAGTTCATTGATTATTTTTAAAATAATCTATTGATTAATTTTAAAACGGTCCGTTGATTAATTTTTAAAACGATCCGTTGATTAATTTTTAAAATGGTCCGTTGATTAATTTTAGAACGGTCCGTTTCGATGCTGAAAGCCTATAAAAGGCGAGGCCTTCAGCAGTTCGTAAGACACAGAATTCATTTTCAAAATTCTCTCTTCATTTTCCTCTCCTCCTTCATCTTAGCTTTCCGAGCAGTGAGTTTAGAAAGGGTGTACGTTACAATCGGTAATGGTGTATTTCCGATCAGTTTCATTTGGTTGTTTTATCTTGGAGACGACGTTGCAATTTTTAGACCTGCTTGCACACTTAGGCAGAGTCGCGAAACGTGTTAAAGAGAGTGAGCTTCGTGACAAAGCCTATAATGAGTTTCTGTTTTGCAAGTTTTACTCTTCGCTTGACTGCCGTGCCTTGACGACTCAGTTTATCGTTATGAAGGCCCTGTTATTTCCAACAGAAGGTGATTTTGAGCATAAGGTACTAGAATTTTAAAGCTTGTCTAACTTATTTTTGTTAGCTTTTATATTTTATTGCTGAAAGTGAAATATTTAATTTATGTATAGCTTTTATTTTTCTATGAATTAGGAGCAGACCTGAAATGAAGTACTCTATTTAGACATCCAACTTCTTTACAAGTGGAGATCAAGAAAAAGCAAGAAATTTGTCTAAACTTTTGGATGGATCATTCGAGTTTGTGTTTACATATGAAGATAGAGAGGGAAGTTGGATGCTAGTTGGAGATCTCCTCTAGGGGTATGTTGCTTACTAGTATAGATCTAATTTCTATGTTTTAGAATTATAGAGTTCCAAATATAGATGATGATGAATTGTAAGAGAATCTAAATATGTCTGATTATCATCAGAGAATCTAAATATGTCTGATTATGATCTTGCTATATCGATGCCCACTTTCGACCCTTGGTTCTTAAATATCATTTAGGTCACTCGACATATTTTAATTCCCTTTTTCATTCATGAGATACAATTTAATCTATTATGTCTTATGAACGAGGTTGATGAGTTATAAAATAGTTCGAGGTTAATTTATAGGGAATTATGAGACTATGTTGTTTGTTCATTTGGTTATCTACAATTTTGAGTTCTTATTTAATTATATGATTTGGTGACCTTTTCGAAGGATTTTCAATTGTTGATAAAGAAGTATTTGTGAAGACTTTAAAATCTTCAAAAATAGTATTATAAGCCTTCAAATATAATCAAAACCTTCGAAAAAGACTATTTGACAATAAATCATTATCGATGAATAATTTGAAAATTATCGAAGGTATGTAATCTCTAAAAAATAATAATTTTCGAAGGTTAGTAAACCTTTAAATTTTTTTTTTTCGATAAGATCTATTTCGACGCATTTCAAAGGTTGAGATAATTTTCTAAAAAAGATGTATGGAAAGTTTATTAAATGACCTTGAAAAATTGTCACTTTCTTATAGTGATTATTGTAATTTGATGAATTCACCATTAATGCAAAGCCTTTTTTATATAATATTTTTTACAACACAATATAATTAATCTATGATTTTAGCATTCTTCAATTTTCAAAAAACATTCAATTTTTCATAAAAACAAAAAAGAATAAAAAAATCAATGAAAATCATAACATATATATTTTTTATTGAATAATTTCTCGGTTACATATATATTTTTTATTGAATAATATTATAATTATTCATTTGTTAATTGTTAGATGACCACCTTTTCCATCGTTTCCTCTTCCCACTTTCCATAATACTGGTTGGGGTTTATTATTTTTCAATTTTGTTCTATTTAAATGTAAATTTCATTCTTAATTAAAAAGTGGTGGCTTTAATATAAGACCATTAAATAAATTAATCTTCTCTATTTTAATAAACATTTATTTTTAAAAATCATAAACCTTCAATATTCTCACATTCAATACAAGAATATGATAAGTTTGGGAAAGTAATGGTTTTTACATTTAATTACAATTAATATCAAAATTTCAAAAGTGGTTTCTTGGTTTCATATGGTATAGGTTATATGATAAATAAGCAACACAATTTTTTTTCTTTTTATAATGAATTGTTAAGTAAGTTGTCTAGCAATTATATGTATTTTTGTGATTTCAAGAAATAATTTTTAGTTTGATCTTGAACACCAATGTGCGACACCTATATCTATTTGAAGAAAATAATATTCATGATGAATGCATTCATCTGTCTCGTACATATTTTAATTTTTTTCTATAAATTCGATCTTTTTTTTAATACAATAGAAGATAGGAAGATTTGACAAAAATTTCTTAGTTCACTAATATATACATCATACTATATATATAGTTGAAAAAATTTTGAAATTAATGTTATTATCATATTTGTTCTAAGAGTTTATGAATATAGTTATAATTCTTAAAAAAATTGAGCTTATCAATCTAACCTGATTTAGTTCACTTCCTCTTTAAATACAATAAAATTCACATTTACTATATTTTTAAATTATATTACTTAATTCACATTTATGTTACTTTATTATATTTTTAAATTCAACTACTTTCATATTTCGATACAAAATGTCATAAGTAGTCGTTTAAATAAAAATTCATCTACTCACATATAAATACAATCATTTCTACTTCTTTTTAATTAAACCTTTTCACATATCCACCCCATATTTTATTACTTCTAAAATAAAATACCATATTTCTAATTAAAATTAAGATTTGAACGTCTTGGAATATTAATAGTCATATAAAATTTTTAAATATTGCTATAAAAGTACATTAAAACTAATAAATTAAATGCGTTCCTAGAAAATAACAACCTTAAGAAATTCAAAAGTTAAAATATGAAACTTAATAAAAATATTTATCGATTTTTGTTTCAAGATTCAACTCTAAAATTTATGATTTTCAAGGTTAAAATTATTTTTAAATAATTATAAAAAATAAATGAATTCATATAAGTGACAAATTATGAAAAGAATGAAATTATTTAGAACATGAAAGTATTGATAACCACTTGGTACTTTTTCCTATCATATTGATAACGAGTCTTTAATTTGAATGCATGTCAAAACCTTTGTGACCGGCGACACTTGGATAATGGTCATTGATCATGAGAATGTTGTTTATTATTGGTCTCATTGTGAAGTTTTTCTTAAACACATGCTTTATAAATAATTTATATAATTGTAAGTATATCAATCTAATATTTTATGTTAAAATTAAATGAAAATATAAAGTTTAATAAAATAAAATGGAACACCACGTGCAAAGCACATTTTAAAAACTAGTATATAATTATATATATATATATAGTAGGAGTGTGAATGGGTCGAGAGTTGGGTCGATTTTTCTTTTAAATTGACCCGACCCAAACCGTATTGATTTTGTACGGACAAAATTCGACGAAACCCGGCTCGTTTTGGTGCGGGTCTGAAGTGTTGGGTCGGGTCGAGCCATTTTGGTTCTAGTAACACAAAAACACCCTCAGTAAAATTAGTGCAATTTTGTAATTTTATGGGAAATGAAGCCTCATTATTCCTTTTTTTTAGAAAGATATTGTAATTAAAGTGTCGGGTGGGGGAATCAAACCTCAAACCACGAGGTTGATAGTATAAACACTATGCCAGTTGAGCTATACTCTTGTTGGCTAAAAAAAAAATCCTTATTCTTAATGGAAATTGAAAAAAAACATCTAACAAGTTTTCACTATCACCATCTTCTTCTCCATGTTCATTCCTAGAATCCCAAATGCCCAAAATTTCCCTCTCCTCTTCCAAATCTTTCCATTACTGTCTTCCATTTTCTTCTTTTTCTTCTTTTTATTTTTCCCTTCTATTTCTTTAGGTTTGAAATGGCAGAGCTTCTTCTTCTTCTTAGATATTTTTCTCCTTCTCAGATCTTCTTCTAATTCTTTTTCTTCAATAGAGGGTTTAGTAGTGAGAGCAGAAGGCTTTGTGCTCAGTTGAAGAATGAATATTTTAGGGATTTTTGGGGTGAATATTTCCCTTGTATTGCTTGCAATATTTTGGGTATAATCACCCTTCATTTTATACACAGTGGCTTTCAGTTGTGGGCGTAAAATCATACAAAAGGAAAAAAAGAATTAGTATAGATGGCAGACGTCCTTTGGAGGAGTTGGATATTTTTCAACCAATTTATAACAGATTTGGTGACTCACTTTTTTGGATATTCTTCCTCTTTTCCTTGTTTTTCCTTTTTGTTATTACTTACCTCCCTAACATCCCCGCAAACTGGAGGGTACTTCAAATACTCCTAGTTTGGATCTTAAAGTATAGAACTAAGTGTTGTTGAGTGGTTTAGTGAGGCAACCTGCAAGTTGATCTCTCGATGGAATATAACATATGAAAATCTCTCCTTTTAGGACGTGGTCGCGAACAAAATGAATGCCTATTTCAACGTGTTTAGTCCGAGAGTGAAAGACTGGATTGGCTGCTAATGTTTCTGCTCCCAGGTTATCACACCATATGACCGGTTGGACATTTGTCTTTAAACCTATCTCACAGAGTAGCTGCTGAAGCCATAGGACTACGGATGTGGCATGTGCCAGTGCCCTGTATTTGGACTCTGTACTTGACCATGCGACTACGGTTTGTTTCTTTGACGACCATGAGACAATGTTGTTTCCAATAAATGTGCAGTAGGCTACAATAGATTTTTTGTCATCGAGGTTGGAGGCCCAATCAGCGCCTGAGTAGGCGGATATTGTTAAGTTCGGGTTTGGTTGGAAGAAAATACCAAAGTGTTTGGTGCCGCTAAAATATCGGAGCACTCATTTAGCAGCCTACCAGTGTATCTCAGTTGGTGTTTGAAGGAACTGACTAAGTTGGTTGATAGCATACGTGATGTCTGGTCGTGTGTGTGTTAGGTACTGAAGAGCGCCTATTGTGCTTCGATAGATATATGGACCGAAGATTGGTTACCCATCAGTCTTGGATAATTTTCTGCCTTGTACACAGGGTGAGGGCATTGGCTTCGCATCAGACATGTTCAGCTTGTGCAGTAAGTCATCCACAAATTTGGATTGATTTATCAATACACCAGACTCAGTGTAGTGAACTTGTATGCCTAGGAAGTAGTGGAGTTTCCTCAGGTCCTTAAGTGCAAACTGAACATCAAGAGTTTTGATTAGTTGCACAGTTAGTTTGGGTTTGTTACCTGTGATGATGATATCATCCACATAGACAAGTAGAAAGATTACTAACACCATCGATCGATAAAAAAATAGTGAAGTGTTCGAGCGAGATTGGTAGAATCCCCATTGTGTTAGGATGGAGCTTAGTGTAGTGTTCTACGCTCGTGGAGCTTGTTTTAGGCCATAGATGGCCTTATCAAGTTTGCAGACATAGTTTGGATGTTGAAAGCTGACATATCCAGGAGGCTGGCACATGTATACATCCTCTGTCAGCTTACCATTTAGGAATGCGTTGTTAAAGTCAAGTTGTCTAAGGGACCAGCCTTGTGATACAACAACATTGATTACTACCCGAATTGTTGATGATTTCACTACAGGGCTGAATGTCTCAAAGAAGTCCACGCCATGGTGTTGATGAAAGCCCTTTGCTACGAGCCGGGCTTTGTACCGTTGTATCGAAGCATCCATATTTCGTTTTAATCGAAATATCCACTTATTACCAACTACATTGTATGACAGAGAAGGTGGGACCAATGTCCAAGTCTTATTTTTCATGAGGGCAGAGTATTCCACATCCATAGCATTCTTCCACTGAGGGGTTGCGAGGGAAACTTGGATCCGTGTTGGTTCTGTTTAAGACCAGTTAGTGGCTTTGCTTGTCATCCAGGGTTTGAGTTTGAATATACTAGCCTTTGCTCTGGTTATCATGGGGTGAGTTGGAACAATTGAAGGGCGGGAGGTGACTATAGTTTGTGCTTAGTTTGCCAAGGACAAGTTATTCAGAGGATATGGCATAGTTGGTATAGTGAGCTATCATGTTAGTCCGAGCTGGTCTAATTCGTGGGACATGGTGAGACCTGTTTGGTACTTGAGAACGGGGAGGAATTCGAGATTGGATTATGGGAGGGTGTATGGTGTGGAGGTGGTGTGTTGCTGTGAGTATTTTGAATTTGGTCGGATAATGGCATAGGTATAGGATTCATTTGTGATGTCAGCTTGGCTGAGGTAGGTTGTCAAGCACTGTTTGCAGGCTTGGAACTACTGATTTAGCTATCGTGGGATTTATCGCCTGGGCGATCTTGGTAAGCGATGGGAGCTCAGCGATTGTGAGGTCTGTCGTCTAGGCGATCTTGGTAAGAGATGGGAGCTTAGCGATCATGGTGTCTATCATTTGGGCGATCTTGGTAAATGATGGGAGCTTAGCGATCATGGAGTCTATCGTCTGGGCGATCTTTGTACGCGATGAGAGCTCAGCGATCGTGGGGTCTATCGCCTTGGCGAACTTGGTAAACGATGGGGATGAAAATGGACAATCGTTCTCATTGAACTTCACATGTCTACTGATATAGATTCGGCCCGATGGACTCAAGCATCTGTATCCTTTATGGTGTGAGCTGGGTCCAATGAACACACATTTCTCTGACTGTAGTTGAAATTTGTGACTGTGGTATGGCCATAAATATGGAAAGCAAGCACATCCGAATGTCCTGAGATTGAAGAGATCAATGTTAGTGTCAAACATTAAATTGACGGGTGATTTACCTTGCAGGACGGTTGTAGGCATGCCATTGATCAGGTAGGCTACTGTGGAGAATGCCTCCCACCAAAATGACAGAGGCATAGATGCTTGTGCAAGTAGCGTAAGTCCAGTTTCAACTATATGTCGATGCTTACATTCTGCTCGGCCATTCTGTGCAAAGGTGTATGGGCAAGACTTCCTTATTAATATACTTTTTGATTCACAAATGTGGTGAATTTTGTCATATTCTTTTCCATTGTCTGACTAGAGTGTTTTTATCCTTAACTTAAATTGAGTATTGATGAGTTGAGTGAAGTGATTGAAAGCAGATAATGTGTCACTCTTTTGTCTCATGGGATATATCCATACATATCTGTTGTGGTCATCTAAGAACAGTATGTAGTACTGATACCCGTTAGTAGAGGTGACCAAGGCTGGTCCCCATACATCAGTGTGTATTAGTTCAATTTTTTTTTATGCTTGAGATTTAAAATTTGGAAATGGCAGAGCAGTTTCTTTTCCTAGTTGACATAAGTCACAAAATTCATTTTCTTCATTAGATTTGAAAGATAGATTACATTCTCCAATGATATAGTATAATGTCTTAGTTGATGGGTGTCCTAGTCTTCTATGCCAAGTAGCTCTTGACTTAACTACATTTATCCTGATTCCTGATTGAATAAGTGCAGTTGGGTGATTATTTTTGTACTGAGCCGGTCCTCCCCTCTATTGGGATTGATATCCTAATTCTCCTGGAGTCTCATTGTTTGTATTGATACATATTGTTTGATGAATAAAATAAATTTTATTTAATTCTGACATTTACTCATATCCAATAAACAAAACTCCTTGGTTATCTTATGTGAACTTAAGCATGTATATGTGATATACAAGTGGATCATGCCCTAAGTGATAACCTAAATAGGTCTGTAGTATAAGGATTAAGGTGGGATACCTGATCTTAGTGACATTACGGATACAGCCCACTTTGTAGAGGTTTGCAAGTGTTGTAAACTACTACAGATGGTAGATCCTAACCATTCATATGAAGATGTGTGAGCGAGGGTGTCCTATACAAAGATTTTGTATAAGATCGAACCACGAGATGACTAGACTCTGTATATAACAGTGTTAATACTATAGACTTACATCTCACCTAAACGACCATAGGTGATACGACCTCAATCCTGAGTGTTTTGGGAATTCCTACCTTTGGGCGGACCTTTGATTAGTATGGATGAGAGTGGCCAATTGCAAACTCAAAATGCCTACCTTTTTGGGGACTTGCCTGATCTGGAAGCTGAGAACTCAATCCACAAGATGGAATTCACTCCTTTCCCGAAGTAGGGATAAGTAAAAAGATTGCTCCCTTTAGGGCTGATTCTGGGTCTTAAACATAGTGGCCATAGCTTCTCTTTGGAAGAGAGAACTCAGCCATAGTAGGACTATGACTTATGTTCATTAGAGGGATCAGTGGTACTTAAGGAGTTAGATGTAACTATAGGAGCATAACGATTATTGGCCGAGCTGTACTTACGAGCAATCTGTGAAGGGTTGTCGCACTGCTGATTGGTTAAGATGGACACATAATATATCCGTGGTAAGGAGAGTTCAACTGTCGGTCTTTAGTGGAGTGTCTGCCAGTTAACGAATGGTGGATCCCGTGACTAAAGAGTTTAGTCAGTTGTTCACATATCGTTGGAGCTTCGAGCTACAAGTCCATAAGGTCCCCTTGGTAGCTCAATGGATTCAGTTGAGGAGCAGTTCTTGGTGTTGATTTGAATTGTTCAAATCGACAAGAGGTATTTTCTTATAGGTGATATAATCGGTATGATGTATGAGATACATCTAGTGGAGGATTAATGTAAATAAGATTTACATTAAGTACCACGGAATAGAAAAAGAACTATGGTTTATATGTTTCATGAGATGAAATATTAAAACTATAGGTTATAGATATAGTATGATAAGTTGGTTATCATTTATATTTATAATAATATTAATTATTGGATAATTAAATATTTTTATCTAATAACCAATTGAGTGGGAGGTTATTGGTGGTTCATGGTAACCGTGAGATAAAAAGAAAATTGTTTTCCTATTTTTAGTAAGTTTTTGCAAATGTTGAATTGGTAAATTTTCTCTCGGAAAAGTAGTTGTCAAATAAATATGATTTACTAAGCAACAACTTGAAAAAGGTAAATGATCGTGTAGTGTTTGTAGGCGACAGACACGGTGCTAAGCGATGAGCTAAATAATTGCTTAACTTTTGCTAGACGATCACTTAGCTTTTGCTAAACGATTGGGCATCGATCAATACGATAGGTTCTGTCTTCTCCCACTTGCTCAATCATTTACATGGTTGTTGATTCCTCCATTCTTTTGCCTCAAACCAAGTCCACATAGAGCCCACCCTCTGTATTCTCACACCGAGAATATCAAGGTAGCCTTTTTGGTGGTGTCATACTCAACTCAACACCGTCGAGGTTCTATGGAGGCCGTTCATGTTGCTGGGGTGTTCGTGACCGAGGCGATCACTAAGGACAAGTGTGTGGTGTTCATGCTGTGTAGCGGTCATGTTGTTCGAGCGTAGAGACGAGTCGAAAAATGTTCGTAGCATTTCTCCTTGTTCATTTGTATTTTCATGCTGTAATTTCTGTAATGAATACATGACCGTTTGTTTCTGTTTATGACTGTAATTGTAATGTGAAACCCGGATTTCTATTTTCCTTACTTAAGCATGTGATAAAAGGGATTAACTAAGTGAAAGTTAAATCCTAAGTTAAAGGGAAGGAAATTTCTAAATGCTAAGTAGATTTTCCTTGAATAATTTAAGTTGAATTTTAATTGGTAAAATTGTAATGAAATTTGTATAATGAGTAGGTTGACGAGGAAGTTAGTGTGGAATGGTGAAGAAGGAATGGGGATTTGAAAAGAAAAATATGGAAATTGAGTTTGGAAAATTTGGGAAAAATTGGCTAAGTATGGAGAAATTATGTGAAATGCGTTATGGCTGAAGAAAGAATTGAAGAACTGAGAAAAATATGGAAAATTAGTTAGGGAGAATCTGGAAAATTCGTGTAAAAGTGGCATAAAGAGGTGGGCAAACGTGTAGAAGTTGCACGGAGACAAACAATGTTTACAGTAGCTAAACAACGAGATTAGCGAGATTGGAGAGAAAATGGGAAAGAGCGAGATTGGAGAGAATGAGAATTTGAGAGAGAAAATGGGAGAGAGCGAGATTGGAGAGAATGGGGTTTTGAGAGAGAAAGTT
Organism: Benincasa hispida; assembly: GCF_009727055.1. Lineage (NCBI taxonomy): Eukaryota > Viridiplantae > Streptophyta > Magnoliopsida > Cucurbitales > Cucurbitaceae > Benincasa > Benincasa hispida. Next base: position 31,310,292 of record NC_052354.1, read on the forward strand.
GGAGAGAGCGAGAGTGGAGAGAGCGAGATTTTGAGCGAGAAAGTTGGAGAGAGCGAGAGTGGAGAGAGCGAGATTTTGAGTGAGAAAGTGGAAGAGAGCAAGAATGGAGAGAACGAGACCAGCGAGAAAGTGGAGAGAGCGAGAGCAGCCTGTCTGTGCAGCAACGCCTCGTCTGGAGCTGCATTCGAACGCCTCGCCCACGAGATCGAAGGGCCTCGCCTATGCATCGAACAGTCGGGCAAGCATCTGTGCGATGAATTTGGCTGCGTTCTTGTGGATTATGCATTGAAAACCCTAAATTGAACACATAAGGAGGGTGAAAACGCAAAGGCAAACGTCAGCCAAATTATATGTCTTCTTAAGAGAAATTCTTAAGGGCTAAAGAATTGTGGTGGACGCATATGAAGAAGACACTTTGGGCCAAGATGATGCAAGCTTGCGTTGATAAGGGGAGAAGTAAAAACTTGGCCATGCAGCCAAGTAGGTGGTGTCAACACCAGAGGAATTTTGGACGCCTATAAATAGAGCCTTTGGGATTTCATTTTCAAATCACCAAAATCATAAAATTCATAAAAAGAGAGGGAGAGCAGTGATGGTTGAGAAGAACGCATCAATTTTGGACGAGGAGATCTCCCAATCTACTCGTGCGTTTGGAGTGATTTTAAAGCCATCTGAAAGCTCTGAAAGTCTAGTTTTCAAAGTAGGGCTGCTGGAGAAAAAACGCAAAGGAATTGGGCTGGAGATTGAGAAGAAGGCAGAAGTGTCAGACTGTCGGATCAGTCTGGGCCAGTCTTACAGGTTCTGAGATTCCGACCAAACCACGAGAATTTCTAAGCTGATATTTTACGTTAAACTTTATGAGAAATTTTAGAATAAGTTTGTAGAAGAAAGTATTTCAAAATAAGGTTCAAAACTATGAGTAATCTAAGCTGTAAGTTGAATCTGGATTCTAGGGGTGAAAAGGAGCCCGAGGAGCTACTAGAGTGAAAAGTTCCTAAGAAAGCAAGGTGAGTGGCTAAAATGTTTTGACTAAAAATTTTTACTTAAACTGTTTGATTACAACGTTTTACAGAAAGCATGTTTTAAAAAATATTCTCATTCCTACTAGTTTTATGAAATGGTTTCCAAGCAAGTTTTGAATTGTGTTTTGAACGCATGCATATTGTTGAAAAACTATTTACATGTGTTGATTTTATCCAGCATGCGTTAACATCTTTAAAGCCATGTTTTATATGTGTTATACTTTACATGGTTTAAAGAGAAAAGTCGTTTATGAATAGTTTTGATAAAATGCGATACCGAAGGACACTTGAGAAGGTATCCACCTAACTAGATACTGAAGGACATTTGAGAAGGTATCTATTAGTACTGAAGGTCGTTTGAGAAGGTACCAAGCCAACGAGATACTGAAGGACGTTTGAGAAGGTATCCTAGTAGCTCAATACTGAAGGACATGGAGAAGATATCTGAGCAGAAGTACCTAATGTGTGAGGGTACATAGTGTGGCCACAGGTGAATAAAGTTAGAGATTGAGCAAAATGGTTCTCTCTGGACTAGTAGTTGGTGTTGGGGTTATTTTACCCATAGCAGGGGTACTTTGAATTGAGAAATGATTTTACTGTTTTATGACTAAAACAACTTTATATGTTTTACGCTTGGAAAATGTTTATGCTGCAGTACAAGCACTGTAAAAGTTTATGTTTCAGTTAAAACTCTTTACTGAAATTATGCATGAGAATTTACTATGTTTTCTCGATCACTCACTGGGCGTAAGTTCACCTTGTTTTCAAATGTTTTGTTCTCCCCCCCGCCCACCACAGGTAGCGGTCAAATCCTCTGAAGATAGCTCAGTATCTGCTCTACCACTAAAGGACTAAAAGACTTATAACCGTTTCCTAGGTGGTTACTGTTAATATTGTACACATGTTACTATTGTTCATATAGGGACTAGGGTTTGTGGGTTTTGGGACTTGTAAATCTAATGTTGTAAATACTCTAAACATATTAAGTTTCTAAGTTAATAAATTGTGGGCCTACAGCCGTCCCGTTGCATATAATTTGTATNCACAGGTAGCGGTCAAATCCTCTGAAGGTAGCTCAGTATCTGCCCTGCCACTAAAGGACTAAAAGACTTATAACCGTTTGCTAGGTGGTTACTGTTAATATTGTACACATGTTATTGTTATTCATAGGGACTAGGATTTTGTGGATTTTGAGGCTTGTAAATCTAGTGTTGTAATGGCTCTAAACATATTATGTTCTAAGTTAATAAATTATGGGCCTAAAGACGTCCCGTTGCATATGAATTATAATTGGTATCAGTGTTATTCCGCAAAAGTTATTAGGCAGTAAGTGTCAACCCAAGGGTTGGTAACTGCTGCAGTCACGCCATTCTCTAGGCTAAGAGGGTGGTCTAGGACGGGGTGTGACATGTAATGTTCATACATGATTTTAATTTGGAATGATCTATTCTGCTGCTCATGGAAATCCTCGTGATCGATTTCCTTCACTCTCTCTGTATTGCCTATTAGTGCGTCAGCTCCTTTTAGTCGGTACAGCTCTTTGTCAAGCTCCCCTTTCAACAGTGTTTTTCTCGTATCCTTGTCCTTTATGATGCAATAATCAGTGTGAAATTCAATAACCACATAATTGTCATGAGCTAGTTTGGATATACTAATCAAGTTCTTTGCAATGTTAGGCACACATAGTACATCATTCAGTATAAATTCATTTCGTCCGTCAGATAAGTAAGATTGACCAGTATGAGAGATATGTAGTTTTTCGCCATTTCCTACAATAACAAGTTGATTCCCTCCATACTCAGTGGGATTGTTGATGTTGTTGTAGTCGGGTGTAACATGATTCGTAGCCTCACTATTGATATACTAGCTAGGATCTGCTATTGTTTCGGGTGTAGCCATGAAAGGGTTGGAAGCCTGTGAGGCCGAGAATACAGTAGTGGTATTGTTATTGGGACCAGATGATCCGTGATTGCCTCTGCCTTGACCGGGGTTCTAAAAAAACTCCTTATCAAACCGATGATAGCAGACCAAGGTAGAGTGACCGTATTTTCCACAAACTTGACAGGTTGGTCGACTTGTGTTATTGTTTCGTCCTCTTCCATGTCATCGACCTCCATTTTACCCATTGAATGGGCTGTGGTTTGGACTGTTACCTTTTGGATTGTTTTCTTGTTGCCAACTTGTATTGAATGCAGGATTGAACTGTGGCTTTCTTCCCTTTGTGTGCCTGTTGAAAGCTATATTGACAGAGGGATTCTAGGCAAAGGAGTTATGCATTTTGATAGAGTTTTGATATTCTAAATGTTTTTCATATGAAAGAAGTTCAGATTGCATATCTAACCAAGAAATACCTAATTTACCTTGTATCCCCACGACTACGGGGTTATATTCTTCGTCAAGGCCAAGAAGAACTTGAGAGATCAATGCTCTAGTTGAAACGGGGCTTTCCGTCTGAGCAAGTTTGTCGGAGTGCAGTTTCATCAACTTCAAATACTCACTCATCTTTTGACTTCCTTTTCGTGTCTGTTGGAAAACTTATCGTAGGTAGTCTTCTTCAGCTCTAGATTGAACACCAAACAACTCCTGGATGGCTTCCCAAAGTTCTTTAGTATTCTCATATCCCATGAGTTGGACCACAACGTCTACAGCCATTGAGTTGTACAGCCATCCTAGTAGTAGTTGGTCGATGGCCAACCACGCTTTATATTAGGGATTCAGGAATCTCTCTACTGATGGATTTACATTGTCATCACTGACCACCTGGGAGTTGGAGGTGGCTTCAGAGGCGTTGCTGATCGTGGCTGTTTGGACAAACATGGAAGGACAGGAGATCTGCCCCGAGAGATGTCCTTTGAGTTTGTAGCTGAATAGAATGGGTAGGGCTAGAGTTTTCCATAGCATGATGTTGCCTCGTTCAAGTTTTGTTGTGATGAGCTGGTTGAGTAGTTGGTTCAGTGGTGGTGTACTGAACTTCACTGGTTCAATGGAGGAAGAACTTTCGGTAGGGGTGGCATTGGCCATGGAGCTCTGATACCAAGTTGAAGAATGACTATTTTAGGGATGAATATTTCCCTTGTATTGCTTATAGTATTTTGGGTATAATCATCTGTCATTTTATATATAGTGGCCCTCAGTTGTGGGCACAAAATAATACAAACAGATGGCAGACTTGGTGAATCACCTTTTTGGATATTCTTCCTCTTTTCCTTGTTTTTCCTTTTTGTTATTATTTACCTCCCTAACATGCTTTGTACTAAAATCCAACCTTCACAATTTTCACCCTTTAATCAAAGTTGAGGACATTTTCGGACCTGCGAGAATAGAAGCCACCACTAACCCTGCCTTTGAACATGATAGAACCCAAACAATATAACAAATCCCATTAGGATCTGCTCCAAAATAATCAACCAAATAATTGTTCTCCAAAACACCATAAATAAATCATTAAATAATCACCAAACAATCAATCAACAATGGACAATAATAAACAACAAAATTTTTGGAAGACTAAAAATAAAGAACACACACGAATTATACGTGGTTTTTACTCTTCACACAGGACTTATGAGGAGTCCATCCTTGTCAACCTCTCTTATTATAATAAAATTGGGAGAAAAAAACTCAAATCAGTTCTACAAATGTTCACTGTCCACCAATACTTTCATACATAAAAGATCAATACTTGAGAGATAAAAAAAATGAAAATCACCCATAAGTTTTGTTCGACAGTGATTACGGACAAACCAGAGCTCCAAATAATGATTCGACCGTTCAAAATGTGACCTTATGTGTCCCCAAATTTCAGCACGATCTAACGGTTCAAACTCTGACAATCAACAACTTTGTGGAGCCTGTAGTTGAAAAATTAACTGCTGTCTTTCTCTTTGATTTTTTTTGCCTTTTTTCATCTTTTTTTCCCTTAGGTCATCCTCATATCACACCTAAAAGAAAACTTAGGGTTTTTAAGATGGGCCAACCTAAAAATTAGGCCCAGTTGGGCTCATAAAACACAAGTTTAAATAAAGTATTGCTTGTGTAACAAGTGGGTTGGACATCCACAACATAACAGTGTGAATCAACTAATCAGGCTTTTTTTAGGATGGATGTTTGAGTTAATGCCTCCATTTGATGCAGCTCAAGTTGTCAAATTATCAACTTCAAAAAAAGTTTGGTTAGCCCTAGATGGGATCTTTGATGCTACAAGAAAGACACGAATCAACCAACTAAGAGTGATTCTTCAAAACACAAGGAATAGAGCTACGGCTGTGGCAGATTATTTATCTTTGATAACGTAAACATATGAGAGCATGAAACTTGTTGGCTCTCTAATATTTCTTGATGATCAAAATAGAAAGTCCACACCGACAAGAATAATGCAGATATGTTAACTAAGTTAGTTCATGGAAGCAAGATTGAGCTTTGTAGTAAGCTTGTCGGGATGAGGTTTAAGTGATCATGAATGTGATTGAGTCTTCCCCTTATTGGGCTGGAGGGGGAGATAGTTGTGGATGTCCAGCCTACTTGTTGCATAAGCAATATTTTATTTTAAACTTGTGTTTTCTGAGCCCAATTGGACCTAATTTTTAGGTTGGCTCATCTTGAAAGCCCTAGGTTTTCTTTTATGTGATATGGGGATGAGATAAGGGAAAAACATATTAGATCACTACAAGAAAGTTGACAATTTTGGAAGGCAACAACCTTTGAAAAAACATTCAATATACCTTCGATATATCTTTTTTCAAAGGTTATTTGAACCTTTAAAAAGTGTCAAAATAGATCCTGTTGAAAAAACTTTTTCAAAGGTTTGCTAGCCTTCGAAAAGTATTATTTTTTCAAAAGTTGATTAACCTTCAACATTATTTTTCAAAGGATATATATCTTCGATAATTGTCAAATTGTTTATCGATAATTACCTATTATCAAGTGATCTTTTTCGAAGTTGTTCATTATTTTTAAAGGCTTATCATGTTATTTTCAAAAATTTTAAAACCTTCCTAAATACTTATTTACAACAATTGTACATCCTTCAAAAATTCTCTTACAAAACCTTTTAATACATTTATTGACAAATCTCAGAAGGTTGTTTTTACTAATTCATCTATCTGTAGTACCTTGAATTACAAAGTATAATAATAGAATAGAAAGTAGGCAATGATATGGATGGAAGTAAACTTATATGTCATAAAAGTATAACAAAAGACTATCGAAATTCTATAACATCAAATTACTATCGATCAACTAGAAACAAATTCTTTACGCATCTCTACCATCATTTTTTGAAATCTATCTTCAAAACAATTTTATAATTCGCTTATTTAATGTCTAAGTGGTTCTACCTCAACCTCTCTTTGTTGTTCAGATTCTTTTCTTTGTCGTTCAGATGCTTGAAGCCGTGGTTTGGACTCATTAAGACGACACTCAAGATCGCGTGTAATAGACGATGATCCAAACAACTCAGAAGGAGTAACACCTACTCCGTAACCATGAACATGCCCCTGTTTCTCCGTTCCAAATATTCGTACGAAGATCTCATCCTCATTCATGTCAAGTATACCATCAATCACTTGAGAAGAATATGATTTAAGTTCTGACTACAAATACAAATTCATATATTATAATTCAAAACTAAGACATATAAATTCAAGTGTTTAGAACAAACGCATGTCACTTCATGAAAATCTATACATCATCTAATAATGTCAAGGTTTCCCATATCATTTATCATCGAAATACATTATCATTCAAATTAATACAACAATTTGCACTCAATTACAACAAAATAAACATTGATGGTTTAACATAATATATTGACTTTAATATAATTGGGCAAGAAATAAACCATTATTCGATCCAATTTGTAGTGTCCTCTATTTCAAGTCAAATGCTTTCTAACTAACATGTTAAAAAGACAAGATCAACAAATAATTTACTTACAAAAACTTAGAAAAGCCCTAAAAGTTAAAATGTTCTATGCTTCTCTTTATCCCATCACAACAACAACTAAGTATGGTTAGATATTTCTAAATTGGAAGATTCTAAAGTAAACCCAACATTTATATAGTACATAAATTCTATCAAAATTCAAATCCGAACACACATTAAGGAGACTTCTTTAAGTCAATCCTTTCTAGAACAGAGCAACAAAGATGATAAATTAATGACCATTGCTCAAACTCTAATCAATAACATCATATCTATCCATTATTTTACTTGCCATTTTCTCTTATGTAGTTTCATTCACAGCCAATCCATTATTGCTCAAGTGAATTAGCTCCCAAATTCTAATTTGACTCGGTTCTTCATTAGTGACTTGAACTTATTTAAGTGAAAAATATTATATATTAGATAATTTCACTAAATTAAAGTAATTTTATATAATTTTTCATTTAATTACCTTTTTTTCAACTCTTTGTTGTATACTTTGTGAACCACATATGTGATATACATTCAATTTAGAATGGTTCTTTGGCTTCTTTCACATATCTCTTGTATTTCAAAAGTAGCGTATGAGCATCGATAAAAAATAAATCAATAAGCACAACTTTTTTTTATTATGTACATGAAAAAAATATTAGAATACAACCTGATATTCAGTTACTTCCATAACTTTGAAAGATATTCTGCATCTTCTTTTGTAATTTCTGGCAGAATATTTGCTAAAACTTCTGCAACCGTATCATATTTGTAGAACCATTTTTTCTTTAAACTGTCTCTCCAATTATTATAAGATCGGTGAATTTGAAGCAATATTTGATGACATGTAGAAATGTATGTCATCTTAGGCCTTTTACTTAGAATTATAAAGGTTGTTAGGCAGAATATGCAGCAATCATGATAGGAATTAACGAGAAAATGAGCTTGCGTCGATCAGCATGTTGAATCTCAGCTAACCCGTTATTTTGTGTTATTATGCATTAAATGTTTTATTTTTTGTAGCTAAAACAGGAAATGGACGCAACCGCGAAAACTGGACCACCACATAGACAACCGCATGTGGAGAAACACTCCATTTCAAGGCCGAATGCGTCGATCAACGCATGGATGTTGCGGTAATCAGCCGTATGCATCCATCACATGGGAGTTGCGCTCGCCTAGCGATTGCGGCCATTGTGTAGAGTTGCGGTATTAAGTGAATGCGGTCATTAAATGATTGCGGCTACGCGATAACACATTCTAATGGGATCAACGCAAGGTTGGTGGAATGAATGCATTAACGCATCTACCTCGAGAAAAATCAAAAGATGATGCTGACATTTCACCTACCACGCCGTTAGTGGCAGAGGTTCAGAAAGGACTAATGTGCCGAACGTCAGACTCAGAGCAGTCCAATTAATGTTGTCGGTGACCCAAGCTCTATAAATAGAAGCCGATGAGCAGAAATTCAAGGGATCCAAGGTTTTTGCCTGAGGTTCACCTAGGGGGGATCCTTGTGATCCAGACAAAATGCGTGAGAAGACGCTGAGAGTTCTTCACCTCCTTCATCCATTCCGAGTGACGACCAAAGCCTTCGACCGGAGCTAGATCTCAAGAGAGTCAGCTTCTCCACCCATCCATGGCACAATCGACAGCCTCGACGCACATCCGTTGGAAGCAATTCTTTGCTTCCAGCTGATCATTTCATTTTTCCTTTCTTTTCTTATATTATATTGTATGACATTTTGTGATTAAGGAATTGATACAATTTGTTTTCAATACATTTCTCTGTTTCTTCGACTCCATCTCCATCTTCTTGCTTAGCATTTTTACTTTCATTGCAACACTTAGTGGGATTGCTTGGGTATCGCATACTTAGTCATGTGGATTAAGGATATGAAGCATGTAGCAACCCACCGAGAGGTGTGCATTGTGTGAATGTGTGAGTAATCTTATTTGCTTAATGTGAAGCTCCTGCAACGTCTGTCTATAGGCTAACGCATTGCTTGTCTATGAGTAAAGTCAGCAACAATCAATTGCCCGGGAGAGTAAGTGGTTGGTCGCATTAAGCAATGTATGCATTGTTCACTAGGGATAGTAACAATCTTAGGTCAGCAAAGTTTATGTGATTGTTTTGTATTATGTATGCTTCATTCGTCCATTAGGGATACATGGGAGGGTAGTCTAAGGACAGGATCTAGGCTTGGGAAGGTTAGGTCAGAATCTAGGTTCGGGAGAGTCAGATTAGAACATATAACACAAGAGATAGAAGTTTAGAAATAAGCGTTGTTTGCTATTAACCCGTCGCATGCATCCTAGAGATAGGATATGATTGTGTGTGGTCATCGCAGCGTTGTGTGCATTTTGCATCATCGCACAGGAAAAGAGTAGAGACTTAGAAATAAGCTCTATGAACACTTTTGCATTCAACACATGCGTCTTCGACTTAGAAGCACTGCATTTTCATTAGAAAATTATTTGCCATGATGAGTGTAGTATGATCGCATAGCTTGCGTTGACTAAAGTTGCCCTTGTGGTCACTTGTAAGGGTTGTAATGAAATCATCTCTGCATTTTATCTATTTTTCCATACATTTATTTCATGTCAAGGTTTGTCGTATCTCTACCTTTCATGCATGTTCTCATTGTGTTGTCTGTTAGATAAGAGTAAGAGTAGGATTAACTTAGCAACCTCCCTTCCATTCTTTTATTTAAACCGCCGGATGCACATCACTGCATACATATAGCTACAAGTCCCTGTGTTCGACCTCGGATTACCCGAGAAACTTGTGTTCGCGTTATACTTGGCGTGTGTGCAAGAAAACTTGTGACAGGACATATGGTCATCGCATATATTTATTAACGCATATTCATTCCAACGCATGACCATTGACGCATGACTATCAACGCATATCTTAAGAACATGCATCGCATACCGCGTCTATGGGATTTTGGTTGTTGAGTAAATTTGACTTCTAATTTCCCGTCATCAATATTGAAGCCTCATGACCTTCAACTTTAAATCGTTCCTACAAAGAAAATGGTAGTTGTGATAAGATTATGTAGGAAGTAAATTAAAGGAAAAAAACTATTATTTTTTCACATACCAATGTAAGCTCAAATAGTTTCCTTTTTGGTGTCGTATCAATATCTCTCCAACTTAACAATTATAGTGTGGCCCGAAGGAGCACATAATTGGTCATACATGTACACCTGCCCAGATAAGGAAGTTAACAAGAACCATATAAACTTAGCATACACTAGATCACATATAACTCCTTTGTTATATTTACAATCGTTTATCATAGAGGTAAAATTACCAGTACGCCCTCAGTTAACTTTACATAACATCATAGTCAAAACAGCTTAACCAGTCCATATCATGAAATTAACAGTTCAATCAGTCTAAATTAAATAGTCCAATCAGTCTAAAATAGACAGTCTAATCATTCTAAAATAAACAGTCCAATTAGTCTAAATTAAAGAATCCAATCAATCTAAAATAGACAGTCGAATTAGTCTAATTAAATAGTCCAATCAGTCTAAAAGAAACAGTTCAATCTATTGGGGTTGATGCCCTAAAGTCTTGTGTCTTGTAGTTTGTAAACAGTTTGTACGAACGGTTGTGTTGTTAATATATGATATTTACTTTACATCTTGTATTTTTGCTAGGTTACTTGTTTTATTTGCTTTACCACAAACCAATAAACATAAAATCCCTGGTTATCTGTATTTGACTCAAGCATGTATGTGGTGACATACAAGTGGATCATGTCTTGAGTTATAACTAAAATGGTATGTAGTATATGAATATAGAAGGGAAACCTTATCCTGGTAACACTACGGATGCGGCCTGCTTTATAGAATGGTCACAAGTGTTCTGACTTATCACAGATAGTCTAATTCTAATAATTTGTGTTGGGGACATGCGAGTGGAGGCGTCCTATACAAAGAGTTTGTATAAGACCTGACCACGAAGTGTTAACGTCTTGTTATATAACACCGTTCATGACAGAGACTTCACTTCACTAGGATGACCATAGATAATATAAACTCAATCCTGAGTGAGTTAGGAACTCCCGCCATTGAGGACGGTCCTTTGATTTGTATGGGTGCGAGTGGCCAGGTCGCCTATTCAAACCTACCATTTTGGGGATTTGTCTGATTTGGGACCTGGAAACTCATCTACACAAGATGGAATTCACTCCTTCCCCGAGGCAGGAGTAAGTAGATAGATAGCTTTCTTAAAGGCTGATTCCAGGGCTTGAACGATGTGGTGCCACACACCTTCTCTTGGCCTGAGAGGTGTTCACACATAGTTGGACTATGTTGTATTGTTCATTAGAGAAATCAGTGGTACTTAAGGAGTAAGATGTAACTACAGGGGCAAAACGATAATTTGGTCTAGTTGTACTTACGAGCATCTGTGAAGGGTCATCATACTTATGATTGGTTATGATGGATACAAAAATATATCTGTGGTAAGAAGAATTCAGCTGTTGGTCTTTAGTAGAATGCTTGACAGTTAGCGAATAGTGGATCTCGTGGCTAAAGAGTTTAGTTAGCTATTCACGGACCGTTGGAGCTTTGAGCCACAGGTTCATTATGTTCCCTGGGTAGCTTGGATAAAGTCGAGAATCAGTATTTGGGTTAATTTGAAATGTTCAAATTGACAAGAGGAAGTTCGATTATATATAATATAATTGGACTGGTTAATTATATATGATATAATTGGTTAAATGTATAAGATACATTATTTTGGAGGAAATTAGATGTAAATATGATTTATATCAAGTAAATGATAAATTACTATAGTAGATATGTGATATCAAACTATAGGGTAAGAATATAATATGATTATATTTATTAATTATTTAATTGTTTAATTATATGATAATTGGCCTAAAATTTCTCTCAGACGTGCGTTAGTGGGAAAAACCACGTCGGTTATTGTAACCGAAGAATACAATGAAATTTCGTTTCATTTTGCAAAGTTTGAAATCGTTCGGATTTTTTGGCAACGGTGTGGAAACATAAACGATCGCATAAGTCGAGAGCCTATACGATAGTCGCTTAGCACCTAAACAATCGCATGCTAGTTCCTAAACAATCGGATAGCTTTTCTAAACGATTGTATAGTGTGCTGTGTTTTCTAAACGATCGTCTACCTTTTCCTAAACGATCGTTTAGTAAAACCTACACGATCATGTAGCTTCTTCTAAACGATAAGCATCTAGCTATATAATAGCTTCCTTTTCTCTCCCACTTGCTTATCGTCTACACGATAAGTTCTTTTTCCAACCTCTACCAAACTCACCAAAGGCCCCTCTTTGGATTCTTACTCCAAGAATACCAAGGGCTCCATTTTGGTGGTGTTGTCCCCGCTGCATTCACTCGTTTGTGATAGTTCGTGGTTCTGCCATTCATGTAGACGATCGTGCTGCTGCAGACGATGCATTTGCTAGGTGATAGTAGATCACGTAGAGGTCTTCCATTTTGTTTGAGTTCCAATGCTTGAAGAGCGTCTTCAACTGGTATGAGAAATCTTTCCCTTACATTTTAGTGTTCAAAGTATGCCGTCAATTACTGTATATTTGCATAACTGTATATTTGAATGTATATGATGTATTTCAATCACGGTGAAATTGGAAAGATCCGAATGCGCTCATGGATGCTCTTTGTTAAGAGTTCTTTCACAATCAAACTAAAATTAAACAGTCCAATCGGTCTAAATTAAATAGTCTAATTAGTCTAAAATAGATAATCTAATCAATCTAAAATAAATAGTCCAATCATTGTCATGTAGAGGAGAATGACTAGCTTGAAGGCGAACCAGTAGAAAGATACTTACCTTGAATTTAAGCCCAAGTAACTAGTGAATCAAACTCCTCTTTATCCTTGACTAAAATTCTTGAATTAAAACCTAAGATATAAACCCAATTTTAGGTTGTAACCAATCACCAAATTAACCAAAATTTAAACCAAAATAATGTTACCCAAGGTGTGGCTTGAAATCCAAAATCACTTGCAATCTTTCAAATCAACACAACACAAAGCCACCAAAACTAAACCCGAATTGTTGGACACTGACTGATAATGCCTTGACCCTTGAATCTAACACCAACACGTGATGAGTATTAAACACGCGCGCGTGTGTAAGTGAGCTAGCTAGACTTGGAGGAACTTCATCATGCACACCAACAACTCTTGTAGGCAATTGATGATCACTTGATATTTCTTTTGGGTTCAACTTAAAATAATTATTAGACCTAATCATTTGATTTTTTATTTTTCTATTTCATCCATATTTCTTACAATAATTTACATTTTTCTTAAGTTCAATAATTAAATTCTTAACCAAATTCTAAAAACAAAAACAATTTTTGGAAAGCTACTTTTTTAGTTTTTAAAATTTGGCCTATTTTTTAAATCATTGGTGAAAAGTAGATAATAAATGAAGAAATTTGAAGGTAAAAGTAGTGTCCGTAGGCTTAATTTTTGAAAAAAAAACTAAAAATAAAATAGTTATCAAACGGGGCCTTGGTTTTTAGTTTTTTATTTTTAAAAATTAAGTTTTTTCCCCAATTTCTTACAATAATTTTCATCCTTCTTTAGTAAAAAGTTAAATTCTTAGTCAAACTCTAAGAAACCAAGTTTTTTAAAGAACTATTTTTTTTAATATTTTTCAAACGTTGTTTTGATTTTGAAAACATTAGTAAAAAGTAGATAATAAAGTAAGAAATTTAGAGGTAGAAGTGATGTTTATAGACTTAATTTTCAAAAATAAAAAATAAAATACAAATAATTACTACACAAGATCTTAGTTACTAGCTTAATCCAACACGACACAATGTTCTTTAAATCACTAAGTAGCTTATATATATATACAAAATCAATCACATTGATAGCTCAGCTTGTTCTTTTCTTTTCTACACAAAATCAATAGTATGATGAAACTATTTACGAATTTATGGTTGTTTTAGAATTTTTGAGAACAGGGATATTGTGTAAAATATTTTGCCGAGGGTTTAACTCTCGACCTGTCGAAAATTAAAGAGTAGGTCTAGGGTTTGACCCTCGACCCAAAGGAAATTAAAGAAGACGTCAAAATTTGAGAAACTGAAGGTCGAATCTTCAAAATTCGACCTATATTAGTCGAATTTTGAAGACTCAACACATAAAAAAAAACCATATTTTTATAAATAGTTTGAAAACAACAATATTTTTATAAATTGTTTTTAAAACAACAATATTATTTAATTTTTCCAGTCTCTAGACTTAGTGTGATCTCCTTTTCAATGTTCCCTCGTTGCCGTCAATGAAAAGAGCAAGTTTATGTATAATATATATATTTTTAAGCAAATTTCTGATATATTATTTTAAATATGATATATTTTATAGCTGTCTCTTATACACATCTAGATGTGTATAAGTTCCAGTCTCTAGACTTAGTGTGATCTCCTTTTCAATGTTCCCTCGTTGCCGTCAATGAAAAGAGCAAGTTTATGTATAATATATATATTTTTAAGCAAATTTCTGATATATTATTTTAAATATGATATATTTTATAGAAAGTTTATAAAATTATATTATTATTATATGTTACTACCTTATGTTAACAATTAGCTTGAATTGAGGATTTGTGCAAGTCTTATTTTTCTATATTTGAAATTGTTTGTTTGAAATCCTATTTTTGTAATATTCCATCTAAGTTAAGTCAAAACTTGTTTGTAAACCTGTTTAGTTTTTTCAAGAATTACAATACAAAAAGAAAAATACTTACCAAATTTAATGTGTTATATTTTTTTAGATATTTATTATGTACTTTATAAGAGAAAAATAATAAAATAAGAGTAATACTTGGGTGTAGCCAACATGTAGCCCGTCATTTATCAAATGGGATATAAAATAATAACTTAGACCCCATTTAATAAACATTTTGTCTTTTATTTATTTTTTCTGAAGATTAAGCCCGAAGACATCACTCTCTTGGGCCAGTGAGAGAGTAAGGTCTTTTGTTCAAGTCCCGAAGACACCACTTAAGAGAACACTCATCTACTTACCCTGAAGTCGGGAAGAAGTGAAATCCATATTGTATGATTATGTTTCCATCTACCCACTCGGTCTTATCCTCGAAATGGTAGGTATATTAAGTTGGCGAACTGGCCACTCTCACCCATACAAATCAAACGACAATCAATCGTGAATTGGAGTTCATAATATACTCAGGAGTAAGACTAAATTGCCTAGATCATTCTATTGAAATAGAAATGAGTAAGACTAAATTGCCTAGGTCATCCTATTGAAATAGAACCCTAACTAGTAAACGGAGCTACATCTAATGGTTACTATTTCGTGATCCAATCTTGTGCAAACTCATTGCACAGGATACCTCCACTCGCATGTCTCCTACACGAATGCGTTGAATCACTGTATTTGTATCAAATACAAAGTGGGTCGTATCCATAATGTTACCAAGATAAGGTACCAAACCTTATCCATATACTATAGACCCTTTAGGTTGTATCTTGAACATTGATCCCTATATGTCTCTACATATAGTTCAAGACTCATAAGGCAACATAAGATGTTAGTTTATTGGATTTTAGGGTTAAGAAGGCAAAATTAAATAAAACATCAATAACACTTATTGATAAAAGCATTAATAATTAATTATTAATGACGTTCATTTAATTACATTCACTATCTATGAGTTTTAAGATATAAAACCCAACAAACTCCCACTTGAACTAAAACTCTAGTTAGCGGGATGTACATTACATGGAACAACGAGGATGTTACAAATACAAAGTAAAATACAATAAACTAGGGCATTTCATACCCATTACACATCTCCCACTTGCCCTAGATTACACAATGTATATATCTCATAGACCTAGATTCTTTAGATGACTCTCGAACACTTTAACCGAGAGAGCCTTCATAAATAGTTTGGCAATGTTGTGCTCCGAAGCGATCTTTGTGACGATCACATCTCTTCGTTGCACAATCTCCCATATCAAGTGATACTTCCTCTCAATGTGTTTTCCTCGTTTATGATTACGAGGTATTTCAAGTTGGCCACAGTCCTACTGTTGTCACAGTATAAGGTGATCGACAAGTTCATGTTTGGAACAACTTTCAAATCACTTAGGAACTTCCTTAGCCAAACTACCTCATTTGCTTCTTCACAAGTAGCTATATACCAGCCTTCATGATTGAGTCTGTAATACATCCTTGCTTGATGCTACGCTATACTATAGCTACCTCGTTCAGGGTGAACACTGATCCTGATGTGGATTTCCTAGAATCCTTGTTAGTTTGGAAATAAGAGTTCGTGTATCCCATAAGGTTCAAATCCTTAGCTCCGTACACGAGCATATAGTCCCTCGTTCTCCTAAGATACTTGAGGACATTCTTAACCACAACCTAGTGGTCTAACCCTAGATTGGATTGGTATCTACTGACTATTCCCACTGTATAACAAATGTCAGGCCTAGTGCAAGCATAACATATGTTAAGTTGCCCACAACTGAGGCATAGGGAATACGTCTTATGTCCTCAACTTCTTGATGTGTCTTAGGACACTATTCCTTAGACAAGTGAACTCCATGCCTGAAAAGCGATGACCCTTCTTAGAGTTCTACATCGAATATCGAAACAGCATCTTATTGATATAAGTTTCTTGAGACATAGCTAGCTTTTTGTTCTTACGATTCCTAATGATTTGAATCCCAAGAACATACTGCGCCTCCCCCAAGTCTTTCATTTGAAATTGGACCGCTAACCACTTTTTAACATCAGTAAGATATCCTACATCATTCCCAATGAGTAGGATATCATCCACATAAAGTACTAAGAAAGCTACTCTATTGTTGATGATTTTTTTATACACACAAGGCTCATCAATGTTTTGATCAAAACCAAAATATTTGATTGCAGTATCAAATCTAATATTCCAAGATTTGGATGCCTATTTCAACCCATAAATGGATCGATTCAGTTTGCAAACTTTTTGCTCCTGACCTTGGGCTATGAACCCCTCGTGCTGAGACATAAAGATATTCTCTTCAAGATTGCCATTCAAAAAAGTTGAATTGACATCTATTTATCATATCTCATAGTCATAATATGTGGCTATGAATAAGAGAATTCTTATGGACTTAAGCATAGCAACAGGGAAAAAAGTTTCTTCATAGTCAACCCCTTTCCTTTGGATATAACCTTTTGCTACAAGTCTAGCTTTGAAGGTTTGTACCTTCCTAGCTACATCTCTCTTTCTCTTATAGATCCACTTATACCCTACGGGTTTAACCCCTTTAGATGGATCTACAAGATCTCATATTGAATTGAATTACATCGACTCTATTTCAAGGTCTAAAGCTTTGACCTATTGGTCCTTATCTACGTCATTCATTGCTTGCCTATAAGACAATGGATCCTCAACATCGTCATTCATTGCCTGCCTATAAGACCGTGCAGGACTTCAGTATATTGAAATGAAGTAGAAGAAAGGAAGCTGTTAGGCTTAGAACTCGTTCAGCAGACGTATGATAGTGTTAAGCTTATCAGAGAGAATTTTAAAGCAGCCCGAGACAGGTAGAAGAGTTACACAGATAAGCAGAGAAGAAAGTTAGAGTTTGAAGTCGGTGATAAGGTATTCCTTAAGTTATCCCCATGGAAAGGAATATTTAGATTTGGAAAAAACGGGAAGTTGATCCCGAGATACATCGGACTTTACCAGATCGTGGAGCGTGTTCGTCCAGCGGCTTATAGGTTAGAGTTACCTCTAGAGTTGTCTCATATCCATGATGTTTTCCATGTATCGATGTTGAGGAAGTATGTGCTAGATCCAGCCCATGTGTTAGTAGAGGAGCCAATGCATTTAAAAGGAAATTTGAGTTATGAGAAAAAACAAATAAAGATTCTGCATAAAAAGGAGCAAGTGTTGAGGAATAAAACGATACCTTTAGTAAAGGTATTGTGTAAGAATCATGGCACTGAAGAAGCCACGTGGGAAGCTGAGGAGTAGATGAGAAGTAAACACCCTCAGTTGTTCAGTTGATATCCTTAAAGCAAATTTTGAGGACAAAACTTCTTTTGGGGGGAGGTAAATTTTAAACCCTAAGCTTTATTTTCTCTACTTAAGTATGTTTAATAGTGTGGTTAGTATGATAAATGGGTTAAAATATGAGTCAATGCTAATTTATAGGGAAAAGTTGAGGAATAAGAAGAGTGTTGAAGGAGGTCCTTAGTATTTCAAAGTGTAGCTCTCGAGTGGATAGGTGTAACCTAGCAAGTAAGAAATTTGGCTAAGTATGGAGCTAGGCATTGGATGCCATGAGCATTGGTAGGAGGCCTATTGGGCAATGGCCTTGTAATTGGAGGTTAAGCGAGCTTGTTGATGGCTAAGTTGTGGGTCGCGTGATGATGCTAGGCAATGGCCTAAGGATGGGCGATGAGCTTGTGCAAGTTACCATGAGTGTGGGCGATTGCTAAGGGCTTGCTTGCATTGGTAATGGGCACGCGATAATTTAAGCCTTGGGAGGTTAGTGAGCTAGGCGATGCGTGCTGGAAAGAAAACCATTGGACAATGGCATGGTGTGACAATGATCTTACCAAGCCAAGCCGTGAGCGAGCTGCATAGGCAAGGGAAGCCGAGCGATAGAGGAGAGTGTCTAGTTGTTGAGGCTGCTATGCAATGTTAAGCGACCAAAAGTAAGTTTTTCATCATACTACAAAGGACTTCAGTTGAATTAGATTTCTTAAAGGGCCAGCTATCATGATCCTATAGGTTGATCCCACTTAATGGGCTAGGTGGCAATTTATTAAATAAAGAGCAACTCATAGCCTCAGGTATAAAAGGTAGGCCGAATTCAGATGCTCATTTTGGGAGATTTACTCGTGCTACTGAGATAATTTCAAAGCCATATGAAAGTTGGGTGAGTCTAATTGATGAGCTAGGTTGCCGGAAGGAAACTCCAAAGGAATCGAGCTAGAAACTGAAAAATTTGAATAAAGGACAGATTCTCGAGTGAATCTAAGCCAGGGTCGAGTGTTTTCAGTTTTCGGCCAAACCATGAGGAATTTGGAGCTAAAATTATAAGATAAGCTTATTAAGACAGTTTTGAACAAGTTTGTAGAAGAAAATTTTTCGAGATAAGGTCTTGGGCTAGCCATGGGGCTGTGTAGGCGAGCATAGGTGACTTAAATACCCAAGGGAAGGCTCTTGCGATGTTGGACATCATGTGGAATGCCTACGTTGTCACACCCCGCCTCGAGCCTACCTTCTAAGCCTGATGAGAGGCATGAGGGACTGCAAATACCACCCTCTTGTGATACTTACTGCCCAGCTCTTCTTTACTACACTCAGTAAAATTTAAGTCAAGGAGATAAACGACAACTGATTAAGCAGGCCCATTTTATTAATGTAACGTTTATATAACTCCAAGACTTAGCTACAAAGTTTACATCAATAACTCTAAAACCCCGGAAGTGTGACTGTGGCTTGTGGTAGACCTTGACCTTAGCAGCACCCTAGAACTCCACACCTTTTGCTACTTGGGAAGAAAACATGAAAGAAAAGAAGGAGCTTCACAAAGTTAAATGAATGGTAAGCAACTTCTAGAGTCTATTCCAACTCATAATAACAAGCATATCATAAATACACGAGGTTGATACTCAAACCTCAGCTTTGAATGAGTCTGGTCTCAACTTCTATTTACACGCACGATAGATAATTAACTGTTACTAAACATAAATGCTTACTCTCTTGTGTTTCCCTTTGTTCCCTATGTGCACATAGCTCTCCGCTCATGGGCTCAAAAGCTAGGCCCTTCGGCCCTCTGACTATCCATACGAGATTCCTCCCATCGGATCAAGAACTAAACCTCTCGGTCCCTTGACCATCCTATGAGGTTTTGCTCTCGAGCTTAGGAACTAGGTCTATTGACCCCCTTACTATCTCGTTCACATATTCTCATTCTCATGCTAATTACTCATTCATAACATAAGCATATACAATTTACTCTAAAACAATATGCTTTAAGACTTAAGGAAAATACCACTCACCTTGGTAAGGTAGGAACCTTTCTTTCTTAGAAGTTCCTTGGTCTTCTCGGGCTCCACTTTTGAACCCTAGATTCCAGATTCAATTTAAAGCTCAGATTATTCATAGTTATAAGCCTTATTTTGAGATACTTCCTTTTACAAAAATGCTTTAAAATGTCTCAGAAATATTACCTTAAAATTGTAGCTTAGAACTTCTCGTGGTTTGGCCAGAATCATCAAAACATCAAGACTAGCCCAAACTTACCCGACAGCTCAACCTTTCTGTCTTTTCCCCACTCACCAGTTTGATTCCTTGGAACTTCCTCTCTGGCAGCCCAACCATGAAAACTAGACTCTCAGAGCTTTCAGGTGGCTTTGAAATCACTCTAAATGCACCAGTATTTTGGGAGAAATCCTCGTCCCAAATTGATGCTACTTCTAGACTTCACTGTCCGACGCATGCCCTTCATGATCAACGCATAGTCTCCTTCAAATATACTTTCTAACACTCTTCTTTACGCTTTTTGGCTTATGAATGGGAGTGAGTTCTTGTGGTGTGATGATTGAAATTTACTCTTTATCTTTATGAATATAGACAATGATGAATATGGATGATTCAAGCTCATGTTGCCATAAACTTGTAACGGTAAAAATGGAATGTTTTCTATCTATTGCACTAATGAATGAATGAATGATGCTCTATATGTGCTCAAGTGCTTTGCGATAAAGATAATTTATGCGATACTACGTTCTAAGTGTATGCGTTGATAGTGATATGCTCGTAGTATGCGATGAAGTAGTGCGTGTCACAAGTTTCCTTGCGCTGAAACCAAGTATAATTCCAAAACAAGTTTCTCAGAGTGATCCGAGGTTGAACATGGGGATTGTTTTCGTTAAATGCAATACTTATATGATACATGCGACCGGTTTTAATAATGAATAAAGAATTTTGGTTTGTACAGAAATATAAATTGTGCTAAAAGTAAAAATACTTTGATAAAGTAAAATTCCTAAACTACTATGATACATGATACATAATACATGATACAGGGTCGAGGACTGGCTGTGAAGTTATACAAAAGAATCGGTAAATGCGATGGCAAGTCTTATGAATGAGGCATAAAGAGAAGGAGTAAAGAGTAAAAACATTGCAAGTTTGTTAATCGTGTTAAGGACGCAACTAAGGTTTCGCTTTCCCTTGTCGTGCACCTTTCAGTGATCGGCCACATTCCCATATGTCTATGGTGAAATAGAGATGAACGTGATGAACGCAAGAATGTTTCCATCTCTGGAAATACTTCTCGCTTTAGTTAACACATTCTTCCAACCTTCTCTTGATAGGCATAATAACATCTTCACTTCTGCTCTCACAGGTGAAGATGCCATCAAGCATGCTTTAGCTAAACTTCATTGATTCCTTGACACAGATTAACTCACTCGCTTAAGTCTCGCTATTTACCCCGGAGATTAAGAACACATCATGGAGAAAATGGATGATAAATGTATGGAAAGAGACAGAGAGATGATAATAATTTCGATGATAACATTTAATTCTAAAATTAAGCGTTTGATACATGTTTATAAATGAGGGATTAAAGAAGATGAATACAAAAGATGAATTAGAGAATAGAAACAAATACGGAAAGAGTGCCAACGTATTGACACAGATCCCGATCGGAGACTTGTGCTTGCCGACGTATGGATGTGGTGGAAAGGAAGGCTTCCCTCTCAGGCTTGCTTTCTCGGTAGAATTGACCTTGTGCACAGAGCTTTAGCTTCGGGAATCGGAAGAATTCTTTGCTCGGAGACTCACTTTTAAGTCTTGTCTCGTAGTTCTCCCGGATTTACTCTATAAAGTTGCTTCAGTCCAGCCTCTCTCTCTCCCCATTTTAGTATCAGTATATTCTGTATTTCTCTCTATGTCTATCTATGTGTATGTATATATATATATCTTCAGCGAATTTGAGGAAGCTATTTATAGGCAAGACCTTGGCTCTTTGAATTTATGGTCCCCACTGTCTAATTATGGTAATTCCTGCAATGGCGTAATAGAAAATTCCTTTCTGTTCCACAATCAATCCGTCAAATTGTACAACAAAAGATGTACACTTGTGAGAATCGCCCGCAAATGCGTTTCTCTTCACATCTTCGATCGATCGCGCATGCGGTATTGTTTTTTATTATCGCATGCGGTAGAAATGCGTTGATCGTTAAAGCTCTTAATCGATTGTCGTATGCGCCGTCATTGCATTGATCATCTCTTCGTTCTTGATTGATGGGTGCATGCGATGTAGATGCGTTGTTCATTTTGTCTTCGAGCCATTAATGCTTGCGGTGACCTATTTCCTTCAAAACAGAGATTGAAGCATTCTATTTAGCCATCGCAATAGTGTTAGTGGGTGTGTTTACGACATTTCATAATTTTCGTGTTTCTCAGCCAATTTTTATACTATCGACGCAACTTTCCTCTCTTTTTGCCGCAATATCTAAATAAAACAGTATAAATAACTTGTATTTGTACAACTTATCACATCCCCAAATTTAGATATATGCTTGTTCTCAAGCATATCTTGAACTAAAGGCAATTCTTCCGCCAATTCTTGTCCAACTTTGCGCTCGATTGGTTACTTCGAATGCTCCACCTCTGACACATTAACTTTAACAAACGAATTCCTTCTATCCTTTTAATAATCATCAAAACATGCTCTACTTTTATTCTTTTATACAACAAACGTCTACTAAAAAAATTCCTTTCTTGTTTTGAAAAAAAATGTTTACCCCTCTCCTTTGCAAAAACAACTAGGTGCGTCTTTATGCGATGGTCTGTTGATGTGTCATTTTATTAGAGACTGTTGCATCATGGTTACACCCTTCGATTTTGGTTGCTCCACACGGTGTATGCGAAACCAACTACATATCAACCATAACAGAAGCTTGTGTAACAATCTCAACTTCAACTCTTGTTTTTCAGCTAAGTTTTACTTTTGCTGGTTCAAAGGAGTTGTCTTTTATATTCTTTACTTTTTTTTTTCTTTCATATTGCATCGTTCTTGGAAACCCACCTTTGTTTTGGCTTGCTCCCACGGGTGTCATGCGAACATCTAACTACGAGCAGGTTCCTTTCACAACTTAACTCTTATCAGGTTGGGATTTTCCCTTGCGTTGACATTGGAGTTTTTATGATTATTATTTTTTTATTTTTTTTTATGATGACCGCATCCGCTTGATCGCATCTGCTCATACCTTCCCACCCTCAAATTTAGAGATGCGCATGTTCCTCATTGCGTTGTTTTGGATAGAAAAGACAAAACACTTAGTCAAAATTTTGAAAAGAAGGTTTGAGCAGAGTCTTGAAATAGAAAAGGTAAAGCAGTGCTATTGCTATGATCTAAGTGTTAGTTAGAGAGTACAAAGTGTAAGAAATGCTGCTAAGGGTATGCATACTACTCATCATGGCAGCACAATTAATAACGCAAAATATAAGAAAAAGAATATCGCAATATTTAACAAAGGATGATAAGTAAAGAGGCTAACGGATAGGGAAAGAATAGTTACTCAGTTGTATTAAAATTAACTAAGTATACAAAAAATTAAAATTATCGCAACACAAAATTTTAAGCATATACAAAAAAAATCAAGGTATAGCTTCTATACATAAAAATAATGAAATGAATTTATCCTTTGTATTTTATTCGGATGGGCGCAAGGTTAAAGATTAACGCAATGCATCTGTTACCGCAAATGCATATTTGCAGAGGACGGGCAACAACGCATGCATTAGCGCAACACACCCCTCAACTCAGTGCATTTTTGAAGGACGGGTGCACGGTATTCTACTGGTGCAACACTACCTCGACATAGTGCGCTTTCGCTAAGGACGGGTGCAAAATACATACGTGCACAACACACCCCTCAGCACAATGCATTTGAGTATGATGGACACAAAGTGTATCTTGTCAACGCAAAATGCACCCATCATCGCAATGCATACCGGATGTTTATTAAAGTTTATTATTATTATTATTATTATTATTATTTTATTTTTTTTCATCAACAATGCAAGTCACTAAGACTTTGCGGTGTTCATTTTCTTTTAGTCAGCCATTCCAGAGATTTAAGAACAATGCAACTAATGCAGAAAAGTAAGTGAATTACACAAGGCATGAAAATAATGCAATTGAATTAAATTGCAAGTAAATTCATAAAGCAGTAAAGGCTAATTTTTAGAAAATAGTAAATAACGCAATGTAGAAAGCAGTAAAGGAAA
This sequence comes from Benincasa hispida, assembly GCF_009727055.1. Classification (NCBI taxonomy): domain Eukaryota; kingdom Viridiplantae; phylum Streptophyta; class Magnoliopsida; order Cucurbitales; family Cucurbitaceae; genus Benincasa; species Benincasa hispida. Next base: position 31,334,543 of record NC_052354.1, read on the forward strand.
GCTGTAAAGAAAACAATTAAACATGGATTTTAGGGATGCTGATTGAAAGAAATTTCTCACGATTACCGCAATCCACACCCTTGTAGGCGGTCATGCCTGCCTGCGCAATGTCATCAAGGACATTGTTCCTTCCCATGAGATCCCGGGGCTTCTGAGTTACTTGGCAGCGTTCCCGGTGTTCTGTTACGAAGCTTGACTGCCAATTTCCCGACTTGGATCTCCAAGTTCCTTATTGAAGACGCCTGCGACTGCATGACAACATCATTTTTCTCAATATACTGTTTCAGCAGGGACTCTAATGATGACGAATTTACAGAGGTGTTCGATGAGGATGGTTGGTTATGCGGTTGCCTTTGATGACTCTGATTCTGATTCTAGTGAAAAGATAGAGGATTTCCTCGATTCCCCGAATTGTTGTTCTGATGATTACTTTGGTCCCCCTGGTTGTGATTCCCTCCCCAACAAAAGTTAGGGTGATTCCACCAACCTGGATTGTAAGTGTTGCTGTAAGGGTTGTTTTGGATAACAAACACTGACTGCGGGTTCGATGGGCACATCTCTGCAGCATGGCCCCTTCCGCATTGGACGCAACTTATTGCGGCCACTTGTGCCGGCGCATTGGGTTGCGCTGAACTTTGAGAAATGTCGTAAACACACCCCACTAACCACTATTGCCGATGGCGATAATAGGAATGCTTCAATCCGTGTTTTTGAAGCGAAATAGGTCAACCGCCATGCATTAATGGCTCGAAGGACAAATGAAAACGCATCTACATCGCTATGCACCCATTCAATCAAGAACGGAAAGAGAGGATCAACGCGGATGACGGCGCATGCGGACAATCGATCAATAGCTTTAGCGATCAAACACATTTCAATCGCTTCGTGGTAATAAAAAACAACCACCGCATGTGGGCGATCGATCGAAGATGTGTAAGAGCCAAACGGCATTCGCGGCGTGATTCTGACAAGTGTACAGCTTTTGTTGTTACAATTTGACGGATTGATTGTTGAACAGAAGGAATTTTTTGTTTACCGCCATTGCTAGGAATTACCAAAAATTTAGACATTGCGGGACAACAATCAAAGAGCCAAGGTTCTCGCCTATTAAATAGCTTCCTTCAAATTCGCTGAAGATATTATATATATATATTATATATAGTATATATATATATATTATATATATATATATATATTATATATATATATACACATAGATAGAACATATTAGAGAAGATACAGAAGATATTAACTTATATAAAACGTGGAGAGAAAAGAAGAGGCTGGTCTGAAGCGACCTTACAGATAAATCTGGGAGAACTACGATTACAAGGCTAAAATGAGTCTCCGAGCAAAGAATTCTTTTCGATTCCCGAAAGCTTGAGCTCTGTGCATTAAGGTCAATTTATCGGCGAAAGCAAGCCTGAGGGAGGGAAAGCCTTCCTCTCCATTACTCATCATCTATACGCCAACAAGCACAAGTCTCGATAGGGATCTGTGTCAAGACGTTGACACTTCTTTCCGTATTTGTTTCTATTCTCTAATTCATCTTCTGTATTTCATTCTTCTTTTAATCCCTCATCACAAACATGTATCAAACACTATTTAGAATAAATGTTTATCATTCGATTATTATTATCATCTCTGTTCTTTCCATACATTTATCATCCATTTTCTCTATGATTGTTGTTCTTTAATCCCTGAGGTAAAATAGCGAGAAATTAAGCAAGTGAGTTAATCTGTGTCAAGGAATCAATTAAGTTTAGCTAAAGCATGCTCGATGGAATTCTTCAACCTGTGAGGAGCAATAAATGAAGATGTTATTCCACCTATCGAGAGAAGGTTGGAAGGAATGCGTTAACTAAAACGAGAAGTATTTTCCAGAGATTGGAAACAATCTTGCGTTCATCGCATTCATCTCTGTTTCACATAGACATATGGAACGTGGCAGATCACTGAAAGGTGCACGCCAAGGAAAAAGCAGAAGGAATCTGTAGTTGCGTCCTTAACACGATTGACACACTTGCGAATGTTTTTTACTCTTTACTCTTTCTTCTTTTCTGCCTCATTCATTTAGAGACTTGCCATCGCATTCATCGATTTTCTTTTGTACAACTTTCATGTTATTATGTATCTGTACATTTTAGGGTAAGTGTTTTTAGGGGTGGGGGGGGGGGGAATTTTTACTTTATCAACGCATTTTTACTTTTAGCGCAATTTATATTTCTGTACAAACCAAAAATTCTTTTATTCATTATTAAAACCAGTTGCATGTATCACATTAAGTATCGCATTTAATGACCAACAATCCCCGTGTTTTGACCTCAAATCATCTGAGAAACTTGTGTTGGAATTTATACTTGGTTTCAGTGCAAGAAAACTTGTGACACACACTACTTCATCACATACTACGAGCATTTCACTATCAACGCATACACTTAGAAACGTAGTATCGCATAAATTATTCTTTATCACAAAGCATTTTGGTGCATATAGAGCATCATTCATTCATTTCATGTTAGTGCAAATAGATAGACAACATCCATTTTTTAACCCCGTCACAAGTTTATGGCAACATGAGCTTGTATCATCCCATATTCAATCATTTTCTATATTCTAAAGATAAAGATTAAATTTCCAGTCATCAAGTTTTTATGCCCATTCCGGGATTGGTAATGGTAGTGTTGAATACTTTTGTTGGTATTTGTAGGACAGATCTCTGTTGTTACTGTCTGTTTTATTGCGAAGAGCAGGCTTGACAGTTATGAGTTACTTATGAAAACCGATCCCATAATTCGAAGTTGACTCAGAGAATTGAGCGTACTTTTCGCGCGAGGGCATGCCAGAACATAATCAGGCGAAGTAGAGTAAACCATGGCTAATAACGAGAGCCCGATGGAAAATCAAGGGGCGAAATCGACCAACGCAAGATCCTGTCTTTCTTCTCTGCCGACTGCAATATTCTATGAGAAAACTATACGACGGCCGAATCTTTACGACTTCTCGCCTGGATTTCAACGACCAATGGGTTGAGGAGAAGAATGCGACGATTTTTGAAATAATGATTGGTCATTGCTCTAAATGAGTAGCAAAAACGCGAGGCCAATTTGGAGGTCTTACAAGGTGATGACCGGCACGCCCAATCTGACCAAGCTTTGTTGGAGATGTGCAACACTTTCTCCTATCCCTGGCGTCACCCCTGAAGGGAAATTTAGTGACTTTACCCCCTCTTCCCAACCACTAAGGGGATGGAGGCAAAAAGGTGGGCTAATTCGTTGGAGCCAAATTGAAATCACATCATGGGACCAATTGGTGGAATGGTTTCTAAAGAAAGAAATTCTTCCCTCCAACAGTCAACGCAAGAAGATGAAAGGATATGTTGAATTCCCGAACAAATGGCTAATTGAGACTCTAAGCCACCGCTTGGGTGCGTTTCCGAAGATTGGTGAAGAATTATCTTGCTATCGAGATCCCGATTGACGGTTCTGATGGAAAACATTTTTATAAACGGCCTGAATCGATATCAACGCAAAGGTTCGTTGCTTGATTGCCTCGGCAAAACAAGAGGATTCATGGATAAGACCCTACAACGGAAGGCCATTTCAACTGATCGCATTTCACAAAACACGAACGACTGGGTGGATGACGGTTATGGGGAAGAGGCCCCTGAGAGAAGAAGAAATGCGATAATGCCATTTGATACAGCCAATACAATGACAACCTTGGCCGCACAAAATGGCCCGCTGACCTCTCTTCCTACAAAGGATGGGAATTAATCAAGGTGCCCTCTCTAT
>NC_052354.1:31338361-31339880 GCF_009727055.1 Benincasa hispida
ATCGGGCCTCTCGTTATTAGCCATGTTTACTCTACTTCGCCTGATTATGTTCTGGCATGCCCTCGCGCGAAAAGTACGCTCAATCTCTGAGTCAACTTCGAATTATGGATCGGTTTCAGTACTCATAAACTGTCAGCCTGCTCTTCGCAATAAACAGACAGTACAACAGAGATCTGTCCTACAAAATACCACAAAGTATTCAACACTAACCATTACCAATCCTCGGAAATGGTGCCATAAACTTGATGACTGAAATTTAATCTTTATCTTTATGAATATAGAAAATGATGAATATGGATGATACAAGCTCATGTTGCCATAAACTTGTGACGGTAAAAATGGAATGTTGTCTATCTATTGCACTAATGAATGAATGAATGATGCTCTATATGCACCAAATGCTTTGTGATAAAGATAATTTATGCGATACTACGTTCTAAGTGTATGCGTTGATAGTGAAATGCTCGTAGTATGTGATGAAGTAGTGTGTGTCACAAGTTTCCTTGCACTGAAACCAAGTATAATTCCAACACAAGTTTCTCAGAGTGATTTGAGGTCAAACACGGGGATTGTTGTCATTAAATGCGATACTTATGTGATACATGCAACTGGTTTTAATAATGAATAAAGAATTTTGGTTTGTACAGAAATATAAATTGCGCTAAAAGTAAAAATGCGTTGATAAAGTAAAATTCCTAAACTACTATGATACATGATACATAATACATGAAGTTGTACAAAAGAATCGATGAATGCGATGGCAAGTCTTATGAATGAGGCAGAAAGAGAAAGAGTAAAGAGTAAAAACATCGCAAGTGTGTCAATCGTGTTAAGGACGCAACTAAGATTCTGCTTTCCCTTGGCGTGCACCTTTCAGTGATCTGCCACGTTCCCATATGTCTATGGTGAAACAGAGATGAATGCGATGAACGCAAGATTGTTTCCATCTCTGGAAATACTTCTCGTTTTAGTTAACGCATTCTTCCAACCTTCTCTCGATAGGTGGAATAACATCTTCATTTATGCTCTCACAGGTGAAGATTCCATCGAGCATGCTTTAGCTAAACTTAATTGATTCCTTGACACAGATTAACTCACTTGCTTAATTCTCGCTATTTACCTCAGGGATTAAGAACACATCATAGAGAAAATGGATGATAAATGTATGGAAAGAGACAGAGATGATAATAATATCGATGATAACATTTAATTCTAAAATTAAGTGTTTGATACATGTTTGTGAATGAGGGATTAAAGAAGATGAATACAGAAGATGAATTAGAGAATAGAAACAAATACGGAAAGAGTGTCAACGTCTTGACACAGATCCCTATCGAAGACTTGTGCTTGTTGGCGTATAGATGTGATGGAGAGGAAGGCTTCCCTCTCAGGCTTGCTTTCCCGATAGAATTGACCTTATGCACAGAGCTTCAGCTTCGGGAATCGAAAGAATTCTTTGCTCGGAGACTCACTTTTAAGCCTTGTCTCGTAGTTCTCCCAGATTTACTCTGTAAAGTCG
>NC_052354.1:31340215-31345801 GCF_009727055.1 Benincasa hispida
GGTCGCTTCAGACCAGCCTCTTCTTTTCTCTCCACGTTTTATATAAGTTAATATCTTCTGTATCTTCTCTAATATGTTCTATCTATGTGTATATATATATATAATATATATATATATATATAATATATATATATATACTATATATAATATATATATATAATATCTTCAGCGAATTTGAAGGAAGCTATTTAATAGGCGAGAACCTTGGCTCTTTGATTGTTGTCCCGCAATGTCTAAATTTTTGGTAATTCCTAGCAATGGCGGTAAACAAAAAATTCCTTCTGTTCAACAATCAATCCGTCAAATTGTAACAACAAAAGCTGTACACTTGTCAGAATCACGCCGCGAATGCCGTTTGGCTCTTACACATCTTCGATCGATCGCCCACATGCGGTGGTTGTTTTTTATTACCACGAAGCGATTGAAATTTGTTGATCGGCTAAAGCGTCTGATCGATTGTCGCATGCGCCGTCATCCAGCCGTTGATCCTCTCTTCCGTTCTGATTGATGTGGTCATAGCGAATGTAAGATGCGTTTTCATTGTCCTTCGAGCCAATTAATGCATGGCGGTGACCTAGTTCCTCAAAAACAGGATTGAAGCATCCTATTTCGCGCAATCGTGCAATAGTGTGTTAGTGGGGTGTGTTTACGACATTTACCCTTCGTTTTGGCTTGCTCCCACGGGTGTATGCGAACATCCAACTACGGTTGTGTACCAATCTCAACTTCAACTCTTGTTTTTCAGCTAAGTTTTACTTTTGCTGGTCAAAGGAGTTGTCTTTTATATTCTTACTTTTTTTTCTTTTCATATTGCATCGTTCTTGGAAACCCACCTTTGTTTTGGCTTGCTCCCACGGGTGTCATGCGAACATCCAACTACGAGCAGGTTCCTTTCACAACTTAACTCTTATCAGGTTGGGATTTTTCTTTGCACTGACATTGAAGTTTTTATGATTATTTTTTTATTTTATTTATTTTTTTTATGATGAACGCATTTTTCTAATGATGACCGCATCCACTTGATCGCATCTGCTCAGACCTTTCCCACCCCCAAATTTAGAGATGCGCAAGGTCCTCACTGCGTTGTTTTGGACAGAAAAGACAAAATACTTAGTCAAAATTTTGAAAAGAAGGTTTGAGTAGAGTCTTGAAATAGAAAAGGTAAAGCAGTGCTATGGCTTTGAATTATCTAAGTGTTAGTAAAAGTGTGCAAAGTGTAAAAAATGCTACTAAGGGTATGCATACAACTCATCATGGCAGCACAATTAATAACGCAAAATATAAGACAAAGAACATCGCAATAATTGACAAAGGATGATAAGTAAAGAGGCTAACTTCTTGCTCAAAGTTCATAATCTCTCGATGCCTCCTCGCGTTGGTGGTAGGTGGAAAGTATTTTTGCATAAATTTCTCCACCAACTTCTCCCAAGTAGTGATTTCACCATACTCCAATGAGCTTACCCATTGTTTTGCGTCATCACGCAAAGAATAGGGGAACAAAAATAGCCTGATCGCCTCTGGGGTGATTCCAGGAATCACAAATGAGTTACACATTTCCAGGAAACGTTTCATGTAGGCGTGAGGATCTTCTCCACGACCACCCCAAAATTGTCCAATAGTCTGAAGCATTTGAAGCATTACAGAATTCATCTCGAACCTCGTCCCATCTGGCGTTGGGTATATGATTCCTGGTGAGAAATCATACAATACAGGGGACAGGTACTCCCTCATGGGACGCGTGATACTGTTCGCCGTTAGGATCGGATTTTGCACAACATGAGCTAGTTGTTGAGCTAAGTTCTGATTTGCCTGGTTGTCTGCCATTGCTTGTTGCCTGTTCTATTGTCTGAGAAGTTGTTGCCTTAACCTTCGACGAAGATTAGATCGGTTTCTACGTCGGAAGGTCCTTTCAATCTCGGGGTCATATATGAGTTCAGAAGTACACTCCCTGCTCATAAACGTTCACAAGCTTAGGCTTAGCTTGTCATACTCCCACGACTGAAGTGTTCCTATAAAAGATACAACGAAATTTCTTGTTAGTTTTGTTTCTAAATCCCTGGAAACGTCACCAAAAACTTGTTCGTTGCTATCGTGATTCGCACTAGGAGTGTATTGTATGAAATAAATTGGAAAAATATGTTCTAAGTAAGAATGATGCATTGATGCGTTTATGCGTTTATGTAGTTGTAACGCGTTGATGCGTTATAGATGTGCAACAGTACGCACGACACTCCACTATTTGACGTTCAAGTTTTCGTAAATCAGACAAAACTATAAATCCAATTTAGGTTCCTGGTAAGTCCAGGGTCGAACTCAGGGATTCAGCTTAAGCTAACGTAGACCTTGCATTGTAGCTATTGTAGGGGTTTCCTAAATGTATGAAGAAATGTATTATTTACACTAAGGTGTTGTGCTTATGCAAGAAGATACAAAAGAGTTCAGTAGAGAATCATGGGTCATGTGGAAATGGATTTTAGTGCAGGTGGTATGCGTTGATCTAAGATGAATGTACACGAACCAGAATGTGATGTGGATGAGATGGCTTGCTTATCTTTGTTTATGCATTAGACTTTATTCAACACTTCTCAATGCGAATAACATACAAAACCTATCTCTAGGATGCATGCATCGAACATAGAATGCAATAAACACCAGTCAGTCTATCTCTAGATGTACTAGGCATTCTACTTGATGCTAGCTTATTACTCTTTCGAATAATCTAAGCTAAGGATGCTTTTACTAATTGATCAAGTTGGCTTAAGCGTTGAAATGAAGTGTTGCATAAAGTATAGATGCATTCAAGATAAACAAGAAATAAACAATGGCAAAGTGTGATGGATCAAATATATGAATTTATAAAGAAGCAGATTATCTTTACAAAAGCAATATTTAATCAGATGAAATGAAAGCGATAAATGAGATGAAAGGAACTGAATCAAGCCGTAGAGTACATCTCTTGTATCTCTTTGGCTCAATTCTAGTTGTGTACAATCACTTGTATAAGAATTGGACGAAGTGTCTTTCTCAAGCTCGGCTTCTTTCGCTCCTTGACCGATGATGATGGTGGTTCTCTTCCCTTCTGCTCTTCTTGGCACCACAGCACAGCTTCTAAAGATCTAACACTACGACTACGCTAATTATGAGAGTGAGAACTTGAAAATTTCTGAACTAAGAACTCTGGAAGGATTTCATCTATTTATAGGCATTGGTCATCTCCAGCTTGGTGATGGGGAGCATTAAAGTCCATGCCCTGGTCAGCCGCCTGACACTCGGAAGCTTTTCAGACGCCGCCTGCTGCAGGTGCCCATACTTACAAGTGGTGATTTGACACAAACAGCCTGAATCAATGAATCTTCTTTGCGTTGAATCCCTCCGACGCATGGCCCATGCATTAGAAGTTTGCCTGTGACACTTCTTAATCATGCGTTAGCTTCTTGTTGAAATCCTACAATATAATGCATTAGTGCCACAGTATTTTAGTAATAAACATTCTTTTGCATGAGTTTTCTAATGTTTGAGTAATTCCATGCATTTCTTCTAAAAATGAGGAGATTTTATCATTAAAAACCTTAGTTGTTCTAACTTAAGAGCCAAAATAACTTGTATTTCTACAAGTTATCACCACCCCCAAATTTGAACAATGCTAATCCTCAAGCATTCCATATAATTCTTTGTTATCTCCTTTGTCTTTAGTGTGCAAAGTTTACCACTCATCATATTCAATTATAAGCTTGAGACAAGAATTTGGAAAATGTAACGCAGATTGACTCTTTTCTAAAAGGAATAATGTTTAGTTTCAGGTGCAGCAAGCCTTTTAGCAACAACTCCTTTCATTTTCGAAACATTTCCATTTTTTCTAAACCAAAAACACGTTAGATGCTCTTTTTAAGATAGATGCCGGATAAAAAGAAAAAAAATATGAATTTTCAATTACCCATGCATTGTTCCAGGTATCCCACTTTCGTTTTGGCTTGCCCCCACGGGTGTCATGCGAGCATCCAACTATGGGTGAGAACCCTTCACAAATNAATGAAGAAGAAGAAAACGAAGGGTCATGATTTTTATAGGCTAGGTAGAGAGAGTGGGGTGACGTCAGGCGGCGACTGACGTCCGCAATTAATGCGAAGTTGAAGGGACATGTCTTAGGCTTCCAAGTACTTGAGTGCTTTGCATTTTTGAGATGCATCCTTTCGACTTGGGCCATGCGTTAGACTTAAGTCTAATGCGTCTGTTATTCCCATCCCGATTATACACTTCTTTTTTTTCAAAAAAAAAATAAATCTCAAACTATGAAGGCAATAAAAATGAACAATCAATCTTAAAACGAAGATAAACAAACAAATAAACTCAAATGCATTGATAAAATACATAATGCAAAAAGAACAAGGAAAGAGGAAGCGTCCCTGGAATATATGTCGATGCAAACGCAGGGATGCTTCGACGCAGCCTCAACTGGCTTCGCGTAGTGCGAGAGATGACTTTTGACGTTCTATGTCATCTTCAAAGTATGGCTTCACTCTTTAGCCATTTACTTTGAACGCGTTTGTGCCATCCTCCCGCATTAATTCTACTGCTCCGTAGGGAAAGATCGTTTTAATGATGAATGGACCTGACCACCTTGATTTTAACTTCCCTGGGAACAAATGCAATCGTGAATTGAATAATAAAAATTTTTGGCCAACAACAAACTCTTTCTTACTAATGCATTGGTCGTGCCAACGTTTGGTCTTCTCTTTGTAGAGCTTGTTTTTCTCATATGCGTTCAATCGCCACTCCTCAAGCTCATTGAGCTGAAGTTTGCATTGAGTGCCCGCGGCGTCCAAGTTCAAATTTAGCTTCTTTACTGCCCAAAAAGCTTTGTGCTCCAACCCTAAGGGTAAGTGACAAGCTTTTCCAAATACTAGAGAGTATAAAGACATACCTATGGGGGTCTTGTAGGCAGTCTTATAGGCCCAGAGCGCTTCATCTAGCCTCTGTGTCCAGTCTTTCCCTGATGCGTTGACAACTTTCTACAAGATAGATTTTATTTCCAGATTGGATACCTCAGCTTGACCGTTCGTTTATGGGTGGTAAGCGGTAGCGATCTTGTGCCTAACATTATATTTGGCAAGTAATTTAGAAATTTTCAATTAATGAAATGCGTATCTTCATCACTTATCAAGGCTCTTGGCGTTCCAAAGCGTGTGAAGATGTTTCTGGTAAGAAACTTAAAAACAGTGGAAGTATCATTTCTGGCACAAGCTATTGCTTCTACCCACTTTGATACATAGTCTACTGTAAGCAGGATATATTGTTGACTGCAGGACAAGGGAAAAGGTCCCATAAAGTCAATACCTCAAACATCAAATAATTCAACTTCAAGAATATTTTTCAAGGGCATTGCATCCCTTGATGAGATATTCCTGGTGTGTTGGCAGGGGTCACACTTACAAACATACTCCCTCGCGTCTTTGAAGAGGGTGGGCCAGAAGTATCCGCTTTGAAGGATCTTTGAGAGTTGAAGTTACCAGGGAATTACTTGGTAGTTAAGTAATTAACTATGTCTGCGTACCAAGGTTCTCTGCCTTCAACTCTGAAAAAACTTTC
>NC_052354.1:31345816-31349869 GCF_009727055.1 Benincasa hispida
AATTCAACTTCAAGAATATTTTTCAAGGGCATTGCATCCCTTGATGAGATATTCCCGGTGTGTTGGCAGGGGTCACACTTACAAACATACTCCCTCGCGTCTTTGAAGAGGGTGGGCCAGAAGTATCCGCTTTGAAGGATCTTTGCAGAGTTCTTTGCCCACCAAAATGCCCTCCGTAAAGAGAGTCATGATACTCAGCCAAGATACGTTGTGTCTCTTCCTCCATAACGCATCGACACATTATGGAGTCGGGGCCTTGTTTATAGAGAAACGGTTCATCCCAAAAATAAAATTTGTTGTCATGTACTAATCGTTTCTTTTGCTGAGAGTTGAAGTTACCAGGGAATTACTTGGTAGTTAAGTAATTAACTATGTCTGCGTACCAAGGTTCTCTGCCTTCAACTCTGAAAAAACTTTCATCAGGAAATGCGTCTTGGATTTCACTTTCTTGATCTTACATTTCTTGATTTTCTAGCCTGGACATGTGGTCAGCCACGTGATTCTCAGTTCTGTTTCTATTCTGAATATCAATGTCAAATTCCTATAATAGCAGCACCCATCTTATTAATCTTGGTTTCGCATCCTTTTTACTCATCAGGAACTTTATGGCTGAGTGATCCGTATAGATGGTGGTGAATGCACCAACTAAATAAGATCTAAACTTCTCGATACCAAACACTACAACCAAAACATTTTTTTTTTTGTGGTTGTGTAGTGTTTCTGAGAGTCATTCAGTGTTTTGGACGTGTAAGATATGGGATGTATCAAATTTCCTTTCTTCTACCCCATTACAGTACCTACTGCAACATCACTTACGTTGCATATGAGAATAAAATGTTGTGTCCAATCCAGTGCTATTAGTTCCGGCGCTGTAGTCAATGCATATTTCAATGTTTCAAATGCATCGCAGCAGTCTTTATTGAAATCGTAGGGTCGGTTCACTTCTAGTAATGCGCTCAGAGGTTGCGCAATTTGAGAGAATCCTCTAACGAACCTGATACAAACCAACATGTCCTAGAAAACTTCGTAGAGCTTTAACATTTGATGGTGGTGGAAGTTTAGCTATGACATCTATCTTGGCTTCATCAAATTTCAACCGAACTTTAGATACTTTGTGGCCTAAAACAATTCCTTCCGTCACCATGAAGTGACATTTTTCCCAATTCAGCACAAGGTTTGTTTCCTCGCATCGAGCGAGGACGACCTCCAAGTTATCTAGGCATGATTGGAATGAGTCTCCAAAGACTAAGAAATCGTCCATGAAGACTTCAACGGTCTTTTCCAAGAAGTCAGAGAAGATTTCCATCATACACCTTTGGAATGTTCCAGGTGCGTTGCATAGCCCAAAGGGCATGCGTCTAAACGCGAACGTTCCAAAAGGACAGGTGAATGTTGTCTTTTCCTGATCTTCTGAGTCAATCAAAATCTAGTTATAACCAGAGTATCCATCAAGAAAACAATAAAATTCTTTGCCAGCAAGTCTTTCAAGCATTTGGTCAATGAAAGGAAGGGGGAAATGGTCTTTCTTGGTTGCCGCGTTGAGCTTCCTATAGTCCATACAGATGCGCCAACCCGTGACAATCTTTGAAGGAGTGAGTTCATTATTGCTATTGACTATCACAGTTGTTTCCCCCTTTCTTGAGAATGCATTGGACTGGGCTTACCCAGCTACTATCGGATATTGGATAGATCACTCCTGCGTCCAACCATTTTAAGATTTCTTTCTTGACCACTTCCTTCATTATGGGGTTCAGCCTTCTTTGAGGCTCAATCGATCCCGACCTCCCTTCTTCCAGCCTGATTTTAGGCATGCAGGCTGATGCCACGGATATCCGCTAGCGTCCAACCTATTGCACGCATATGCTTTTGTAGCATCTGCAAAAGAGAATGTTCGTTAGGCTCAGTAAAATTCACGGAAATAATTACAGGTAAAGTTTTGTTTGTTCCAAGGAAGGCATATTTCAGGTGACTAGGTAACAGTTTCAACTCAAGTTCTGGTGGTTCTTCTAGTGATGGACGCGTTGATTTCATCTGCCGCTCACTCAGACTTGGCGGCTCGGGTTCTTTCATGTTTTCCTCCAACGCGAGGACTTCACACACTTGGGTCACTTCTTCTTCAGGAAACTCTATACTGTTTAGTTGACATTCTTCATTGTCCGAGAATTTTAATGCGTTTAACACATTAAACTTCACCTCTTGATTGTCTACGTGCATAGTCAATTCCCCTTTATGCACGTCTATTAAAACTTTCCCAGTAGCTAGAAAGGGGCATCCAAGAATAATTGGTACTTTCCTATCTACTTCATAATCTAAAATGATAAAATCTACTGGGAATATGAAGTTATCAACTTTTACCATAATGTCTTCAATCTTTCCTTCAGGGTACTTGATCGTTCTATCAGCGAGCTGAAGAGTAACAGAAGTGGGTTGTGCTTCGCCAATTCCCAATTTCTTGAAGATTGAGAGTGGCATAAGATTAATACTTGCTCCCAAATCGCATAACCCGTGTCCCACATCCAACCCTTCTATCGAGCATGGGACTGTGAAGCTCACAGGGTCCTTATGTTTCTTGGGTAGACTGTTGCTTACTAACGCATTGCAGTCCTGCATTAGTGCAATTACCTCCGTCTCGTTGACTGTCCTTTTCTTCGTCAAAATATCCTTAAAAAATTTGACATATTTTAGCATTTGATCCAAGGCCTCTATAAGTGGAATATTGATATGAAATTGCCTCGGGAGCTCAAGAAAGCACTTGAATTGTTGTTCATCATTCTTCTTCATCAAGCATTTAGGGAATGGTGCATTCAGCGGTACCACAGGTTTTCCTGCGTTAGACGTACTTGGTTTTGAATGGCTTGTGGTCTCAGGCATTCTTTCTTCTTGATCTTCTACTACCATTGAACGTGTGTTGCGTTCTTTTGAAGAACTGTTGTTTCTTGGATTCATTCTTCTTTCTTCAAGAGCTTTTCCACTTCGCGAGGTCACCGCGTGACATTGCTTCTTTCCATTGTTGTTCCCAAGAGTTTCAGTGTTGTTATGCAAAACCCCAGGCTGCCTATTCTTCAATTTGCTCGCTATCTGCCCTACCTGTATTTCCAGGTTTCTGATAGACGACGTTTGGCTTCTCAGCAATGCATCATTCTAGGCGATATACTCCTTTAATAAGTTCTCAAGCTGAGATCCTGAGCTCGATGTCTGTCCTTCTCTATTAAAGGGTTGTTGGTGTGGCTGATGCGTTGATTGGAATGCAGGTGGCGATCCTTGCCTTTGTTGTTGGTTCGTCCCTGGGTGGTGATCTTGTTGATCTCCTCCTGTCCAAGAAAAATTTGGATGGTTCCTCCATCCAGGATTATTTGTATTGGAAAATGGGTTGTTTTTAATGAAGCATACTGACTGCGGATTTTGTGGGCAATCAACATAGGAGTGAGGATCTCCATAGCCCACACAGCTAACCATGGGTTGCCCGAATGCTTCTACTCGATTCACCTTCTGCTGATTTGATGCATTCCCTAGCGATATATTCTGCAGAAGGTTGGTCATCATAGCCACTTGTGCAAAAAATGTGGCTATTGCGATGGAATCGATAGAATTAACATTCTGAGATCTCTTCTTCCTATCAGCTCTTGTGTCATACGAATCGTCCACCCATTCCATGTTGTGCTTAGTAATGCGATCTAATATCTCTTTAACTTCAGTGTAAGATTTATCCATAATTCCACCAGCTGCCATCTGCGATGCTCTATTCAATCCACCATAAAAAGTCTCCATCTAGATAGTTAGTGGTAATCCATGGTTCGGGCAATTTTTGACCAATCCCTTAAAACGCTCCCATGCGGCGCTTAAGGTTTCAGCTTCTTTTTGCTCAAAGTTCATAATCTCTCGACGCCTCCTTACGTTGGTGGTAGGTGGGAAGTATTTTTGCATAAATTTCTCCACCAACTTCTCCCAGGTAGTGATTTCACCAGGCTCCAGTGAGCTTACCCATTGTTTTGCGTCATCACGCAAAGAATAAGGGAACAAAGATAGCCTGATCGTCTCTGGGGTGATTCTAGG
>NC_052354.1:31351369-31452161 GCF_009727055.1 Benincasa hispida
AGTGTCTTTCTCAAGCTTGGCTTCCTCCGGTCCTTAACCGGCGGTGATGTTGGTTCTCTTCTCTTCTGCTCTTCTTGGCACCACAACACAACTTCTAAAGATCTAACACTACGACTACGCTAATTATGAGAGTGAGAACTTGAAAATTTCTGAACTAAGAACTCTGGAAGGATTTCATCTATTTATAGGCATTGGTCATCTCCAGCTTGGTGATGGGCAGCATTAAAGTCCATGCCCTGGTTAGCCGCCTGACACTCGAAAGCTTTTCAGACGCCGCCTGCTGCAGGTGCCAATACTTGCAAGTGGTGATTTGACACAAACAACCTGAATCAATGAATCTTCTTTGCATTGAATCTCTCCGATGCATGGCCCATTCGTTAGAAGTTTTCCTGTGACACTTCTTAATCATGCGTTAGCTTCTTGTTGAAATCCTGCAATATAACGTGTTAGTGCCGCAGTATTTAGTAATAAACATTCTTTTGCATGAGTTTGCTAATATTTGAGTAATTCCATGCGTTTCTTCTAAAAATGAGGAGAATTTATCATTAAAAACCTTAGTTGTTCCAACTTAAGAGCAAAAATAACTTGTATTTCTACAAGTTATCACTCACGCATTCTCAACGCATGAGCAACTTGGGCAATTCCTCTTGCCAACGCTTCGGCCAACATGCGTCCAACCTTGCAAACGCATGGTTGCCTTTGACTTAATCTCTTTTAAGCCTTTACTAACTCAGTCTCATCTCTTTTGTTTAATGTTTTCTAACACCCAACGTATGGCTTCTTTCGACTTCACACTTAGCTAAATTTCACTAATTAAGGCTTATCTCAAGGTTATTCAAGGAAAATCTATTCAACACTTAGAAATTTCTTTCTCTTCAACATAGGATTTAAATTTTCCTTAGTTAATTCCCTTAATCACTTGCGTATGTAGGCAAATTGAAATTCAGGTTTCACATTTACTTACCCCTTAAGAAAATTTCGTCCTCAAAATTTACTTGGACTCACTTCGATTTAAGGTTTCACAACAACTTCTGTTGTAAACTCTTATAACCTTTTCTATTACCACGCTTCCATTGTGCTACTCTGATATTATCTTCTTAGTTTGTCCAACAATACTTTTCCTAGCCTCTTCTTAGCTAGTCATCGAACCAAACTATCTACAAACAACTTTTCTATCTCAAACTATAATTGAGAATAACTTAAATTCATACTTACCTTCCTCAGTAGATCTTCAGGTAGTGTTGTGAGTTCTAGCTCCGGTTTCCTACTAGGTCATGCCACTTCCACTATTCCTCTTAGTCTCACTTTGACTAATTTCTTAGGTTTCTCTTTTAAACCTTTACTCTACCACACTTCCCTCTAATTTACTGAACTCAAACCTTAGGTTTTCTAAACTTAACCCTTCGGTTTTCAAGAAAACTTATGCTTTAATACCAAACTGGTATCAACTAATTCTTCAACTTCCCCAGAAACTTATACTCTGATACCAGGTTGTCACACCCTGTCCTCAGCCCGCCTTCTGAGCTCGAGGAGAGGCATGAGGAACTACAGATACCACTCTCTTGTGATACCTACTGCCCAACTCTTCCTTACTACACTCAGTAAATTTTAAGTCAAGGAGATAAACAATAACTGATTAAATAGGCCTATTTTATTATAACAATGTAACATTTATACAAATCCAAGACTTAGCTACAAAGTTTACATCAATAACTCTAAAACCCCAGAAGCGTGATTGTGGCTTGTGGCAGACCTTGACCTTAGTAGCACCTTGGAACTCCTCACCTTTTGCTACTTGGGAAGAAAACATGAAAGAAAAGAATGAGCTTCACAAAGCTCAGTGAGTGGTAAGCAACTTCTAGAGTCTATTTCAACTCATAATAACAAGCATATCATAAATACACGAGGTTGATACTCAAACCTCAACTTTGAATGAGTTTGGTCTTAACTTCTATCTATACGCATGGTAGATAGTTAACTGTTACCAAACATAAATGTTTACTCTCTTACGTTTCCCTTTGTTCCCTATGTGCACATAGCTCCCCACTCATGGGCTCATAAGCTAGGCCCGTCGGCCCTCTGACCATCCCATAAGAGGTTCCTCCCACAGACTCAAGAACTAGACCTCTCGGTCCCCTGACCATCCTGTGAGATTCTACTCTCGGGCTCAGGAACTAGGTCTATTGAACCCCTGACTATCCCGTTCACATATTCTCATTCTCATGCTAATTACTCATTCATAACATAAGAATATACAATTTAATCTAAAATAATATGCTTTAGGACTTAAGAGAAATACCACTCACCTTGGTAAGATAGGAACCTTTCTTTCTTAGAAGTTCCTTGGCCTTCTCGGGCTCCAGTTTTGAACCCTAAATTCCAGATTCAAATTAAAGCTCAGATTATTCATAGTTATAAGCCTTATTTCGAGATACTTCCTTCTACAAACATGCTCTAAAATGTCTCAGGAAGATTACCATAAAATATTAGTTCAGAACTTCTCATGGTTTGGCCGAAATCATCAAAAGATCAAGACTGGCCCAAGCTTACCCGATAACTTGACCCTTCTATCTTTTTTTCACTATCTAGCCCGATTCCTTAGAGCTTCTTTTCTAGCAGCCCAACCATGAAAACTAGACTCTCAGAGCTTTCAGTTGGCTTTAGTATCGCTCCAAACTCACAAGTATTCTGGGAGAAATCCTCGTCCCAAATTTATACTAATTCCAGACTTCACTGTCCAACAACATCTCCTCTTCTTGGAACTTCATGTCCGACGCATGCCTTTCATGATCAACGCATGGTCTCCTTCAAATCTACTTTCTAACACTTTTCCTTACGCTTTTTGGCTTATGAATGGGAGTGACATCTTGTGATATTATTTATAGGCTAAAAGAAATGATCCTTATCATCTTTACCAAGTCTCAACGCAAGACACCTCCTACTTTGGAGTGTGTGCACCATGTTTTTCCACCACCTACTTCAATGCCATTCACCTACTCTCATGCCACACATGTGCTTGAGTTGTCTTCCTTATGCATAAGACTTCTTTTGCATGAAACTTAATTCGTCCAGCTCCTACTAACCCAAGTCTAACCATCTTTCGGTATAGCCATTTGTCCAGATGAGCTCATCAACCTTGCGTAACGCAAGCCTCAGCATCTGCTCCATCGTTTAGTCCAGCGTGCAGCTTTTGCACATCATCTCTTAGCTCCATCATCTATTGAATCTCTCGTTGTCGCTTAACTTTCAGCTCTCTCGTTGTCTCTCGCTGTAATCGTTTAGTGCTTGTGTCCATCGCATAGCACAAACGCCCCATCGTGTAGCTCAATCGTTTAGTAAACATCTCGCTCTCAACGATCTCGCGTATAGCCCATCACTTAATGATAACATGCATTTCTGCATAGTTTCATGTGAACAATTTCCTGGAGAGAAATCATAGAGGTTTCGCGATGCATAGTCCCTAATGGGGCTATTACGATCGTTTGTCTGAAGGATTGGATTTGCCATGGCGTTGTTTTCGTTTGGTGCTCCGTTTCTAGGCTGCTCCACCATATCTTCTTTATTTGATTATTTTTGTTGGCGGTCTCTTAATCTTTGTTTGAACGTCCTCTCAATCTTCGGGTCATAATTCACCAGAGATTGAGAGTCTGCAAAGAAATCAGAAAATTACCGTTAGCACACTTTTTTGTCGAAGTCCCTGACAACGGCGCCAAAAACTTGATGCGTTATTTTATGATGTGAAATTATGGATGAAATACGATGATGAAAATGTGGGGATGAAAATGCAGTGATGAAAATGCAGTGATGAAAATGCTTTGAGCAATCAAGTTTTCTCAATGGAATCCAAGTGTAAACCTCACTGAGTTTCCTAGTAAGTCTAAGGTCGAACTCAGGGACTTGGGGAAAGAATATGCGGTGATAATTTCTCAGAAGACTTTGCGGTAACCAAATAAATCAAGTAGTTATTGGGAATGTTGTTTGCGGTGAAAAAATAAACAAATGCAGCGGAGTTTCGAAAAGAGTTAATAAAACAGAAGATGCGATGAGTATGCAGTGAACGGGTTGAGAAGGGTTTTGGCTAATACTTCCTAGGATGCATTCATGCTATGCAATCATGCAACACATATACAATAGTAAACCATCTCTCGATGCGAATGCTACGGCTTCTAAAGCTAAAACGCATGCAATATATGCGATAAGTCTATAGGACCTACACATAAGCCTCTATTCTTATTGATGCTATGACAGAATGACACACACAAAAATAAGGCGACACATAATATCATAACCTATCTCTAGGATGCATGCGATGTATGTTGGCAAATGGAGCTTATCTCTATGTCCCCATCTCTTGTCTATGCAGTTCTAATCTTGCTCTCTTGAGTCTAGATTCTAACCTAGCTCTCTCAAGCCTTAGGTTCTTTCTTTAGACTCTCTCTCGAGTAGCTCTAAAGGAATGTTGGGCACAACATAAAACAAGATAATTGCAAGAAATGAAGATCCTAGGTCATGTTAGCTTAGTTCTTCTTAACCCATTCGACTAGTTTAGCTACTCATGCGTGCTAAGAGAGTGAACAGATGTAGAATAAGAACTTCCATTGCATAAATATAAAGTTGAAGTACAAAATAACAATGCAAGTAGAGGATAAAGAGCCTGGTAGAAATCTCTTGCTTCCCAGGCGTTTACACTGTCTTTTCTACTCTTGTTCAAAAGATAATCTTGCTCTTACGAGAGTCGGCCCGCTCTTTGCTTTCTATGCCTTCGGGTTCTCTCTCAAGTTGCCTTGAGCGATCTTCCGGCATCCCGGCTCTTCTCTTGCTCCGCCTTAATAAAAGGAAAACTATGGACAAGGCTAAACTATGGAGAAAATTTATCTAAGTATCTGAACTGGTGAACTTGTGAACCCCTTTTCTGAAGGATGCCTTCGATATTTATAGAACCTCGGGGTGAAAGGCGGCTTCTCTCTTGTGATTGCACAGATGGGATGGCTTTAATTCCATGATTGATATGCCTAATATTTATCACCGAAAAGCTGAGTGTACTTGTTATCGTTAGCGGCTTGTGATAACTTGTAGAAATACAAGTTATTTATGTTGTTTTATTTAGATATTGCGGCAAAAAGAGAGGAAAGTTGCATTGATAGTATAAGAATTGGCTAAAAAATATGAAAATTATGAAATGTCATAAATGCATCCACTAACACCATTGTGATGGCAAAATAGATTGTTTCAGTCTCTATTTTGAAGGAAATAGGTCACCGCATGAGTTAATGGCTCGAAGACAAAATGTACAACGCATCTACATCGCATGCGCCAATCGATCAAGAACAAAGAGATGATCAACACAATGATGGCGCATGCGACAATTGATCATGAGCTTTAGCGACCAACGCATTTCAACCGCATATGGTAATAAAAAACAACACCGCATACGGCGATCGATCGAAGATGTGAAGAGCAACGCATTCGGGGATGATTCTGACAAGTGTACAGCTTTTTTTTGTGCAATTCTGGCGGATTAATCGTAGAGCAGAGAAGAATTTTCCATTATACCATGGCAGAAATTACCATAATTATACAGTGGGGACCACAAATTCAAAGAGCCAAGGCTTGTCTATAAATAGCTTCCTCAAATTCACAGAAAGATATACCGGGAGAGAGACTGGTCTGAAGAGACTTTACAGAGTAAATCTGGGGGAACTACGAGACAAGGCTGAAAGGTGAGTCTCCGAGCAAGGAATTCTTCCGATTCCCGAAGATGAAGCTCTGTGCAAAAGGTCAATTCTACCGGGAAAGCAAGCCTGAGAGGGAAGCTTTCCTCTCCACCACATCCATACGCCAGCAAGCACAAGTCTCCGATCGAGATCTGTGTCAAAACGTTGACACTCTTTCTGTATTTGTTTCTACTCTCTAATTCATCTTCTTTAATTCTTCATTCACAAACATATATCAAACGCTTAATTTTAGAATTAAATGTTATCATCGTTATCATTATCATCTCTCTGTATCTGTCCATACATTTATCATCTATTTTCTCCATTATGTGTTCTTAATCCCCAAGGTAAACAACGAGAATTAAGCGATTGAGTCAATCTGTGCCAAATAATCAATTAAGTTTAGCTAAAGCATGCTCGACGGCATCTTCACTTGTGAGAGCAGAAGTGAAGATGTTATTCTGTCTATCAAGAAAAGGTTGGAAGAATGCTTAACTAAAGCGAGAAGTATTTCTAGAGATGGAAACAACTTTGCATTCATCACGTTCATCTCTGTTTCACCATAGACGTATGGGAACGTGGCCGATCACTGAAAGGTGTACACCAAGGAAAAATGAAACCTTAGTTGTGTGCTTAACGCGATTGACGAACTTGCGATGTTTTTACTTTTTACTCATTCTCTTTTTGCCTCATTCATAAGACTTGCCATCGCATTCATAGATTCTTTTGTACAACTTCATAGCCAGTCCTCGACCCTTGTATCATAGTAGCTTAGGAATTTACTTTATCAACGCATTTTTACTTTCAACGCAATTTATATTTCTGTACAAACCAAAATTCTTTAATCATTATTATAACCGGTCGTATGTATCATATAAGTATCGCATTTGACGACAAAAATCGCCGTGTTCGATCTCGGATCATTCTGAGAAACTTGCGTTGGAATTATACTTGGTTTCAGCACAAGGAAACTTGTGACACACACTACTTCATCGCATACTATGACCATATCACTATCAACGCATACACTTAGAACGTAGTATCGCATAAAATATCTTTATCGCAAAGCACTTGAGCGCATATAGAGCATCATTCATTCATTCATCAACGCAATAGATAGATAACATTCCCTTTTTATCCTCATAAGTTTATGGCAACATGAGCTTGTAGCATAATATATATCATCACAGTGCATAATAATTAATAGATAAAGATAATCAAAATCCAATAGTCAACAACTTGTCAACTTAATTCGGATTCGACCGTCATTAGCTTTCTGTCCCATCGTGATTAATTATGCCTTTCACCTGGATGCGCCCACCAAGTTGCGTCGGTTCTATGTGGCAATCCTTCTTGAGCAGATGTTTGCGAGCACAAATCACCACAAAGCCTTGCAGTAATGCTGCGCTTTGACCGATGATTTCTTGTGATCGTGCTTTTCGCCTTGCGTCAACGCATTTTTTGCATAAAAATACGAAAGTTAACTGTTCTTATGCGATGAACGCATACGACCGCAATATTATGAACTTAATGCTCTTTGGACACAATCTAATACATTTTATCAACAAGCCAGCATTGTTTAAAAACTTAGCACTATGATAACGTGCATTTTTGCCCGTTATCATACCCCCAAATTTAAACAATGCTTATCCTCGAGCATAAACTAAAGATTTCCTTTAGTAAGTCGATCACAATGTTCTTTTCCTAGATTTCTTAAGGATACTTCATTTAACTCATATACACCAAAGTTTCCTTAAGTCTTATTCAAATCTCTTCTTAAAATATTTCTAAGACCTAGGGATTGCAAGCTTAACCTTCAAAAGGACTTTACTCGATTCCGGGACATCGCATGATTTATTTCAAAAAGAAAACTTTTCCACTGGGGTGTCATATGATTTTTATCCTTGCATATTTCTTGACATTATTATTATTATTATTATTTTTGACCTTGCGCTGATCCAAGTGCCTTGCCTTCGTTTTGGCTTTCCCCCACGTGTGTCATGCGGACATCCAACTACGGGCAATGCACTCTTTTTCTGACTAAACTCATACCTACTTGGCAGCAGAGTTGTGGTCATTACATTTATGCGTTGATCCTGGTGACTTATTTCGTTTTGGCTTTGCCCCCATGTGTGTCATGCGAACATCCAACTACTGGTAAGTGCCCTTCACAACTTAACTCTTATCAACACGGGTTTCCCATTGCGTTGATAGTGGAGTTGTTATTCAAAATTGTCCCTTTTTTTTTCAAAATAGAAAGGTCAAAAATAAATACCTCACCCCCAAATTTAAAATGCGGCAATGTCCTCATTGCCAAAAGATTGAAAGAAGTCATGCGATGTTCTTAGAAAGCTTCGTAAAGAGAGTTTGAAAGAAAGCTAGAAGACCCCTAACTTCTAGAAATATTTCATGAGGTGACTATCTTAAAACTAAGTTGACTCTAGTATATAAAAAAAAAATAGAAGTATTGTCTCGTCATTGAAATCATAATTGGCAAAGAAACAGCATGCGGAGACTTACTAAATTTATCAATATTAAATGATTGCGGTAATCAAAGAGGATGCAGTGATAAAACTTTTAAAATTAAAATGCGATGCGACAGTGCAAAATTTGAAATAAAGTTAAGGAAGCATACAACCCCCAAATTTGTATTGTCGCCCGCATTATGTATTGATGCATCCTTCTTAGCGGCGATTGTCTATCTTTAGATTGCGGTGACGGAATAAGATAAGTTGCTTCTTCGTGTAACACCTCCGCAATCCTACGCCTTGATCGTTGTAAGAAAAACACAGAGAGGGTCAAATAAGATTAAACAAAACAAAATTCTTTTATCGCCATCTCCATTTTTTTTCTAGAATAAGCTTAGATAAAGAGCTGAAAAGATATAATGGATTGAAAATTCAGAGTAGTAGAGAAAAGTTTGAAAATTCCATGATTCCCAAAACTTGCATCCCTGATGAATTTTGATGGTCTGATAATGTAGGGACCACCTACTTTCTTATTTATTCAAAGTTTCTCAGTTCCACGGACTCCACTTGGCGATGCCAGCCTTCTTCGTTATATGCTTTTACTCGCTGCCCATTAACTTTGAATATGTTGGTTCCGTCATCATTTGATAATTCAACCGTGCCATGCGGAAATACCTGTCTAACTATGAATGGTCTGGACCAACGTGACTTTAATTTTCCAGGGAAGAGTTGTGGTCGTGAGTTGAATAGTAAGACCCTCTACCCGACTTAAAGGTTTTTACCGCATATGTATTTTTCGTGCCAGTGCTTTGTGCGCTCCTTATAAATTTTTGCATTCTCATATGCATTAATCCTTCATTCTACTAGCTCGACCAGTTGAAGTTTTCTCACTTTTTCTGCTTTCTCCAAATCGAAGTTTAGCTTCTTCACTGCCCACAGTGATTTATATTCCAGCTCTAGAGGCAAATGACATGCCTTACCGAATACCAACGCATACGGGGATATACCTATGGGTGTTTTAAATGCAGTTCGGTATGCCCACAATGCATCCTCGAGCTTTGTTGCCCAATCCTTTCGCGAAGGCCTTACTACCTTCTCAAGTATCAGCTTAATCTCCCGATTGGACACCTCGGCTTGACCATTCGTCTGCGGATGGTATGCGGTGGCCACTTTGTGGAGAATGTTATATTTGCGCAGCAGCTCCTTGACGGTATGATTGACAAAGTGAGACCCCTCATCACTTATTACGGCACGTGGGGTGCCAAAACGAGTGAATATGTTTTTCTTCAGAAATTGAGAGACTACTGCCGCATCGCTTGCCCCACATGCCACTGCCTATACCAACTTGGATACATAGTCTACGTCTAATAAAATATAATGTTTACCATTCGAGGGAGGGAATAGTCCCATGAAGTCAATACCCCACACGTCGAACAACTCAAGCTTCAAGATGATGTTCATCGGCATTGCATGTTTCCATGAAATGTTACTGGTGCGTTGGCACCGATCACACTTCATCACGTAGTCAGCTGCATCCTTAAACAATGTACGCCAAAAGAATCCACTCTGTAAAACCTTAGTTGCGGTGCGTTGTCCTCCAAAGTGCCCACCATATGGTGAGTCATGACATTGTGATAATATGCGTTGTTGAGCAGCATTTGGTTGCATAGTCGCAGAATCTGGTCTGCCCCCCTTTTGTACAAATTCGACTCATCCCAATAATAATATCTACATTTGTGTTTAAGCTTCCTTTATTGGTGGTAGGTATAATCTTCAGGAAATTGTTCGCAAACCAGATAGTTGACTATGTCAGCGTACCATGGTAATTCTTCAATCTAGAACAGCTGCTCATCTGAAAACACCGTACTCACCTCTGACTCATTGCGATCAACCTCAAGGTTTTCCAATCTAAACAAGTGATCCGCAACTTGGTTCTTCGTCCCCTTTCGATCAATTATTTCTATGTCAAATTCTTGAAGGAGGAGAACCCATCTGATCAACCTCAACTTTGCATCTTTCTTTGTCATTAAATACTTTATCACCGAATGATCAGTATGGATGAGTACCTTTGTTCCCAATAAATATGCTCTAAATTTTCCAACGCAAAAATTACTGCAATAAGCTCTTTCTCTGTGGTGGTGTAATTGATCTGAGCAGGATTTAATGTCTTACTCACATATGCGATGGGATACAAGATTGTTTTTTTCTTTTGTGCCAAAGCTGCTCCCATCACATACCCGCTTACATTGTACATTAACTCAAAAGGAAGTGTCCAATTAGGTGCAATTAACACGGATGCGATAGTAAGTACGTTCTTCAAAATTCTGAATGCGTTGAGGCAATTGTCGTCAAAATCAAATTTTCTATCAGCCTCCAACAATGCACTCAGTGGTCGTGCTATTTTTGAAAAGTATTTGACAAAGCGTCTATAGAATCTAGCATGCCCCAAGAAACTTCGTATAGCCTTCATGCTTGTTGGAGGTGGAAGTTTTTCAATTCCTTCAATTTTTGCTTTATCCAACTCCAACCCATCCCGGGAAACCTTATGCCCCAACACAATGCCCTCATTTACCATAAAATGGCATTTTTCCCAGTTAAGAACCAGATTCGTCTCTTCGTATTTCTTCAGTATCTTCTCCAGGTTGGCTAGATAGACTTCATAGATATGCCCATAGACAGAGAAGTCGTCCATGAAGATTTCAACAGAGTCCTCAAGATAGTCTGAAAAGATGGCCATCATGCACCTTTGGAACGTGCTTGGCGCATTGCAGAGGCCGAACGATATGCAGCGAAAAGCAAAGGTCCCATATGGGCAGGTGAATGTGGTCTTGTCCTGGTCTTCTAGAGGAATCATAATCTGGTTGTACCCGACATAGCCATTCAGAAAGCAGTAGAGGTCATTTTCGGCAAGTCGGTCTAGCATTTGATCAATGAACGGTTGAGGGAAATGATCTTTCTTTGTGGCCGCATTCAGCTTGCGGTAGTCTTGCAAATGTGCCACCCGGTGACAGTTCTTTGCGGTATTAGCTCATTATTTTCATTTGGGACTGCTGTCATGCCACCCTTTTTGGAACACACTACATGGGGCTGACCCACGTGCTATCTGTTATAGGATAAATAATGCCCACATCTAACCATTTAATGATCTCCTTTTTAATGACCTCTTTCATCGCAGGGTTGAGCCTACGCTGATGTTCGATCGTTGCCTTATGGTCTTCTTCGAGACGAATGCAGTGTATACAGTACGTTGGGCTAATTCCTCTAATGTCGGCGAGCGTCTAGCCAATTGCTCACATATGTTTACTCAGAATGCTCATCAACGCATTCTCCTGGTCTTGTTAAGTTCCGAGGAAATTATTACTGGCAGCTTCTCATTCTGCCCCAGAAATGCGTACTTTAAGTGGTTCGGCAAGGTCTTCAATTCCATTATTAGTGGTTCTACTAGGGACAGTTGTGTTGTTTTTCTTTCTTCTTTTTCTGTTGGCTCTTCTTCTTGGTTTGCAATCATCTCTTCTTCCTTGATTGTTTTTGTTATGATTGCAATACAGGCAGCAATGGATGCACTCGCATCCTCTTTTTCATTCTCTTCGTCAAGCTTTTCTTCTTCAATCACATTCTGGTCGTTGTCTGAGTCATGCAGGTCTTCTTCGTCAGGAAACTTCATGGCAAGGATGATGTTGAACTTGAGCTTCTGTCCATTTATGCTCAAAGTGATCTCCCCTTTATGCACATCAATCTGGGCACGACCCGTTGATAAAAATGGTCGCCCTAGGATGATGGGCACGTCTTTTTCGGCCTTGTAATCCAAGATGATGAAGTCGGCTGGTAGAATAAATTTGTCAATGGTGATCAACACGTCCTTCAACTTCCCCTCTAAATGCACCAGAGATCTATCGGCCAGTTGGAGAGTCACGGTCGTGGGCACAAGTTGCCCCACATTCAGCTGCTTAAAGATCGACAGAGGCATCAAATTGATGTTGGCTCCAAGGTCATACAATACCTGCCCGATGTACAGTCCTCCTATGGAGCATGGTATAGTAATGCTCCCAGGATCGCTCATCTTCAGTGAAATTATTGCTTTTTCTCCTTTTTCTTCTTGAGTCACTGCAATTTCAGGTTCCATCGCAATGGGAGCAGTCTAGGTAGGCTTTGTCCTTTCTCCCTCCAAAGTTTTTCCACTCCGTAATGTCACAACTTGACATTGCTCTTTACTTGATCCACCCGGGTTGCGTGAAAGTTTTGTTGAACTTGGCAGAGCCCCTTGCGGTCTGTTCTTTAGCTCGCTCATAATTTGGCCCATCTATAATTCTAGATTGCGGATGGACGTCGCCTGGCTTTGAAGCACAGTTTTGTTTTTCTCTATATACTACTTCAACAAGCCTTCCAAGGAGGAAGATTGCGGTGATTGCGAGCTACTGGCTTAACTGCTCGTCTGACCGTTATTTCTCGGGAAGAATCCAGGTGGCCATTCTTTTTATGCCACAGATTGGAAATTTTGCTGCTGATTCTTCCGTGCAAAATTGGGGTGGTTTCTCCACCCAGGGTTGTAGGTATTCAAAAATGGATTGTTTTTCACAATGTAAATAGACTGTGGATTCTGTGGGCATTCTTCCATTGCGTGCTCATCACCGTAAGTCACACACCTTGTAGTGTTTTGACTAATTGCATTGACTTGCCCATTTTGTGGTGTTGGGCTGTTGATCGTAATTCCCTGACTTAAGTTCATCATTACGGTCATCTGATTCTGTAGCGAAGCAATGGCACCATTACTTGCACCGTTATCCTTGATTCTCATTCTCTGATCACTCTCTCTCCAATCCTCATGGCTTTTAGAGATGCGATCCAAGATGATTTTAGCCTCGTCATACGTCTTGTCAGGCAGACCACCAGCGGTTGTCGCATTGGCAGAGGTTTGCGAAGCAGAATTTAAACCATGATAAAAGATTTCCATCTGAAGGCAGTCTGGTAATCCGTTGTGTGGACAATCCCGAACCAACCTCTTAAACCTCACCTAGGCATCGCTGAGCGATTCGTCTATGTCTTGTTCAAAATTGGTTATTAGTTTCCTTCGTCTAGCATTCTTAGTAGGTGGAAAATATTTCTTCATGAACTTCTCTACGACCTATTCCTACGAAGTGATCTCTCCCGACTCGAGGGAATACGCCTATTTTCTTGCCTGATCACAAAGAGAAAAGGGAAATAAAGTTAGTTGAACTTCTTCGGCAGAGATGTTTGGGAACACAAAAGTATTGCAGATTTCTATAAAGCTACGAAGGTGGGCATGCGGGTCCTCACCACGTCGTCGTCTGAATTGTCCTGCAGTCTGGATCATCTACAGCATCACCGACTTCATTTTGAATCGGCTTCTATCAAGGGCAAGCCTCATGATTCCTAGAGAGAAATAATAGAGGTTTGGCGATGCATAGTCCCTAATGGGGCTATTACGATCGTTTGCCAGAAGGATTAAATTCACCATGACGTTGTTTTCATTTGGTGGTCCATTTCCAGGCTGTTCTGCCATATCTTCTTTATCTGACTGTTGTTGTTGGCGGTCTCTTAATCTTCGTCTGAACGTCCTCTCAATCTTCAGGTCATAATTAGCCAGAGATTGAGAGTCTACAAAGAAATCAGAAAAATTACCGTTAGCAAACTATTTTGCCAAAGTCCCCAGCAACGACGCCAAAAACATGATGCATTATTTTAGATGTGAAATTATGGATGAAATGAGGTGATGAAAACACGGAGATGAAAATGCGGGGATGAAAATGCAGTGATGAAAATGCATTGAGCAATCAAGTTTTCTCAGTGGAATCCAAGTGTAAACCCCGCTGAGTTTCCTGGTAAGTCTAGGGTCGAACTCAGGGGCTTGGGGAAACAATATGCAGTGGTAATTTCTCAGAAGACTTTGCGATAACCAAATAAATCAAGTAGTCGTTGGGAATGTTGTTTGTGGTAAAAAAATAAACAAATGCGGCGGAATTTCGAAAAGAGTTAATAAAATGGAAGATGCGATGAGTATGCGGTGAATGGGTTGAGAAGGATTTCGGCTAACACTTCCTAGGATGCGTTCATGCTATGCGATCATGCAACACACATACAATAGTAAACCATCTCTCGATGCGAATGCTACGGCTTCTAATGCTAGAACGTATGCGATATATGCAATAAGTCTATAGAACCTACACATAAGCCTCTATTCTTATTTATGCAATGATAGAATGACACACACAAAAATAAAGCGACCACATAATATCATAACCTATCTCTAGGATGCATGCGATGTATGTTGGCAAAAATAAAGTCCCCATCTCTTGTCTATGCAGTTCTAATCTTGCTCTATCGAGTCTAGATTCTAACCTAGCTCTCTCAAGTCTTAGGTTTTTTCTTTAGACTCTCTCTCGAATAGCTCTAAAGGGATGTTGAGCACAACATAAAACAATATAATCGCAAGCAATGAAGATTATAGGTCATGTTAGCTTAGTTCTTCTCAACCCATTCGACTAGTTTAGCTACTCATGCGTGCTAAGAGAGTGAACAGATGTAGAATAAGAACTTCCATTGCATAAATATAAAGTTGAAGTAAAAAATAACAATGCAAGTAGAGGATAAAGAGCCTGGTAGCAATCTCTTGCTTCCCAGGCATTTACACTGTCTTTTCTACTCTTGTTCAAAAGATAATCTCGCTCTTGCTAGAGTCGGCCCATTCTCTGCTTTCTACACCTCCGGGTTCTCTCTCGAGTTTCCTTGAGCGATCTTTCGACGTCTTGGCTCTTCTCTTGCTCCGACTTAAAATAAAAGGAAAACTATGGACAAGGTTAAACTATGGAGAAAATTTATCTAAGTATCCGAACTGATAAACTTGTGAACTCCTTTCTGAAGGATGCCTTCGATATTTATAGAACCTCGGGCTGAAAGGCAGCTTCTCTCTTATGATTTCACAGATGGGATGGCTTTAATTCCCTGACTGATGCGCCGAATATTTGTCACCGAAAATCTGAGTGTACTTGTTATCATTAGCAGCTTGTCAACTTAATTCGTATTCGACCGTCACCAGCTTTCTATCCCATCGTGATTAATTATGCCTTTCACCCGGATGCGCCCACCAAGTTACACCGGCTCTATGCGGTAATCCTTATTTGAGCAGATGTTTGCGAGCACAAAATCACCACAAAGCCTTGCGATAATGCTGCGCTTCGACCGATGATTTCTTGTGATCGTGGTTTTCGGCTTTGTGTCAACGCATTTTCTGCATAAAAATACGGAAAGCTAATTGTTCTTATGTGATGAATGCATGCGACCGCAATGTTATGAAATTAATGCTCTTGGACGCAATCTAAACATTTTATCAATACAAGCCAAACATTGTTTAAAAACTGAGCACTATGATAACGTGCATTACTACCCGTTATCACTTAGCTGTCGCACCTATCGTTTTAGGCTCCATCGTTAGCGCCTCTCTTCACATCGCTTAGTGTGCACACAATTTACACGATCGCCTACCACATCACTGAGCTCTGCGCATTTGCTACATGATCACCTACCTCATAGCGTAACGCCGCACATTTGCTACACAATCTCCTACCTCATCGTGTAGCACCGCTCACTACTATACGATCGCCCACCTAGTGCCTTGTGCTCAACATCTTGCTCTCTCTGCTCTTGCTTACACATTCTCAACACATGAGCAACTTGGGCAATGCCTCTTGCCAACGTTTCGTCCAACATGCGTCCAACCTTGCAAACGCATGGTTGCCTTTGGCTTAATCTCTTTTAAGCCTTTACTAACTCAGCCTCATCTCATACGTTTAATGTTTCCTAACACCCAACACATGGCTTCTTTTGACTTCACACTTAGCCAAACTTCACTAAATAAGACTTATCTCAAGGATATTCAAGGAAAATCTATTTAACACTTAGAAATCTCCTTCTCTTCAACATATGATTTAACTTTTACTTAGTTAATTCCCTTAATCACCTGCTTACGTAGGGAAATTGAAATTCGGGTTTCACATAGTTGAGGTGATTGACTCACGGTTGGTATGGTTTTAGGAAAGATTTTCGCATAAGCCAAGTTAACACCTAGAGAAAAATCCTAAGTGTTCAACACCTAGGGAAGTTGGCATTGGAAGGTAAGGTCAATACTTCGAGAATAATATGAGCTTAATTCCAAAAGTTAGTCTCAAAAGGGAGACCATTGATAGAAGCTAAAATATGTTGTCATGTCCACAGGGTTAACAACAATAGGAGAAGCTTATCAACCCTAGGAAGATTGTTAAAGCCGTGAGTGATTATGATTGTTCTCTAAATATTTTAGAAATCCATGTTTTAATGAATTTTATTCTCATGTTATTCATTTTACAAAAAGTTCCAAACAAACTAGTTTTCCTAAGTTATGAAAACATGCTAGTTTATTAAGTTTGTGAAGCATGTTTAGTAAGGTTGACTAACGCATGCTAGTTTTTTTTAAAGGACGTTTCTATAGCATATAAATATAAATTACATGTTGTTATGTTTAAGTATATGTACTTTTGATGTTTATAAGCACGCGTTAAAGAACCATGTTCACATGAAAGCTATGTTAAAGTGATGTTTATAATATCATATTTTCAGTAAGCATGTTCAATAGAGATGTTTCTTTAAGGATATGTTAAGCTCGATACTGAAGGACTTAGAGAAGGTATCCGAGCAGCTCAATACTAAAGGATTCAAAAAAGGTATCCAAGCAGCTTGATATTGAAGGACACTGAGAAGGTATCTGAGCAGCTCGATACTGAAGAACACTGAGAAGGTATCTGAGTAGTAGTACCTAAAGTATGACGGTATTTAATAGAACCACCTGCACGTAGGTAAAAATGACGTTGAGAGTTGAACAAAAGGGTTCTCCCTCAACTAAGGATCAGTTTAGCTATATTTTTAGATACGATATGTTTACAAGTTTTGTGTACATACTTGATTGGCCAGTTCAGTTTCATTATTCAGTTTTCTAGTTTCCATTTTTAAGCATGAGATTTATATTTTATTTAAATCACTCACTAGGCTTGTAGCTCACTCTGCCACTCAAGGACTCAAGTAAAGAAGAAAGACTAGGTGTTTGTTTTGTAAATACTAGTACACATGTTTTGTGCATACGGAACTAGGTTTAGCATACTGGGCTCATTGGATCATGTAATGTATATAAATTATATACATAAATGGTAGTTAAATGGTAGTTATGAAATCCTGTTGATGTAAGATTGTGGAGTTTTTGTTAGTTTGTTCAATTTTATGAGTATATGTGTATGTATTCTAGGGTTTCTAAGTCAGGTTAAGTAAGCTAGTAGCCAACAAGAGGGTTGGTAACTGTTGCAGTCATATTTCCTTTTAGATTAAGAAGGTAATCTGGGAGGGGGTGTGACATGTTGATTCTTCAGTAGCTTCATTTAATACTAATGTGCTTCGTGGTTTATGATCTCTCATGTGGTTTTCTTTCAATAATTTAGCGTTTTTCGATACAAACACTTTGTTTTCTTGTGGATCGAAGAATAGACCACCTCTCATTTACTTAGAGTAAGCAACAAATTGGCATAATCTTGAACGAGGTTCCAATTTCTTAGGATTTGTCACTAGCACATGTGCTGGACAACCCCAAATCTCGAAGTAACGTAAACTAGGTTTATTCCCCCTCCATAACTCGAAAGGTGTTTTAGAAACACTCTTCAATGGAATGTTGTTCTAGATATGAACTGCAGTCTCCACTACATGCCTCCAAAATGAGCTAGGAAATTGATTATAGCTCATCATAGAATGAACCATGTCTAATAAGGTTTTATTTCTCCTTCCCGATACACCGTTTTGCTGAGGTGTACCATGTGTTGAAAGTTAAGATTGGATTCCATGTTTTATCATATAGTCTTGGAATCTTAAATCCATATACTCTCCACCTTGATCAGATCGAAGTGTTTTAATAGTTTTACCTAACAGATTTTCAACTTCTATCTTATACTCCTTGAACTTTTCAAGGGCTTTAAACTTATGTTCCATTAGGTATAAGTAATCATACCTCGAATGATCATCTATAATAGAGATAAAGTATTCGTATCCTCCTTAAGCTTTTACATTCATTGGATCACAAAGATTGAGCTCTAAAGGCTCTTTGGCTTCATAACCTTTTCCACTAAAAGATCTGTTAGTCATTCTATCCTCAAGGCAAGATTCTCATAGAGGTAATGAATCATCTTCTAACTCACTTAGAAGTCCATTCTTTACCAATCTCCTAATCCTATCAAGATTAGTATGACCTAATTTTAAGTGCCAAAGATGAGTACTATTGTTACTTGGAGAAATTCTTTGCTTTTACGTTTGAGTATTAGCAGTTTTAAACATCTCATGATTTAAAAGTGCTTTTGTTTCGGTTAGTCTTAACACATACGAGTTGTTTTCTAATTTAGCCGAACAATTATGTACCCCATTTTTTGAAATGAACGCTTCATTACTTGTAAAAAATACTGAATACATATGTTTGATTAAATAGGAAATAAATACTAAGTTCCTTTTCATTTTAGGAACAATATACAAACTTTCTAGAAAAAAAATATATTTCCAAGAAATAACTTTGCAGCTCCCACTGCATGAGTTGAAATGGAGTCTCCAGTTCCAACCTTAAGCATCATTTTACCCACAAAAGTTGTTGGAAGAAACTAGTTCTCTGTAAAGAAGAACAAACATGATCAGTGGCTTCTGAATCAAGTATACAGGCATTGTGGTCATTTTCTACTAAACAAGTTTCTAAAAAAAATAAATCACATTTACCTTCCTTTTCCTTCTTTTTCTCAGCAGGTACTTTGGGTAATTCCGCTTCCAGTGACCTTCCACATTGCAGTGGAAGCACTTACCCTTTTCGGTCGCCTTGGCCTTTCCCTTACTCTTCCCAATAGAGGGAGCCTTCCCCTTTTCTCCTTTCTTCTTCTGAACCTTCTTAAGACCAGAAGATGAGGGTATAAACTTAATTCCTGAGAATGAACCCTTATGGAACTTTCTGGAATAGGCAACATCTGCCTCTCATTCTACCGGTCCCTTACCTTTCATAAGAGATTGGTAGGTCTGCAACTCATTTAGGAGAGTCGTTATGGTGTACTGGATTTTGTTCATAACCGCACTACTGCTGAAGAAAGATCTTTGGAAGAGATTCCAAAATAAAAGACACCTCACTTTGCTCGTCAATGACCACCTCGTTCATTTCAGCCATGTTGAACTGAACCATCAGGTCGAGAACATGTTCTCTAACTGATTAACCTTCCTTCATACGTGCATTATAAACATATTTGAGGGCCTCGTGTCGGATCTGAATAGACGATTGCCCAAATATACCCTAGAGGGACTCCATGATCTCATGAGCAATGAACATGGCCTTCTGCTTCTTGTTGAGTAATCAGATAGACTCGCAAAGATATAGACTCGGGCCTTTTCATTGGCCTTTATCCAATGGTCATACGCATTCCTAACATTTAGGGGTGCATTTCAAGCAGGGACTTGAGGAAACTTCTTAGTTAAGACAAACCACAGATCATCGATAATAAGAATCCTATTCAAGTTCGATTTTCACGTCCATAATTTTCGCCGGTTAGTTTCTCGTTTTTAAGTAAAGCGATAATTGAGGAAGACATGCTGAAAAACAAACAAACAAACGACCGTTTTAGTTATCTTTGCCTTAACCCATCACACAAAACATCCAATCAGTTTACCAAAACTAGGCAATCATAGATACCTAAATAAACTATTGCTTTGATTTTGCAACGATACTTCAGAGGTTTAGACAATAGCTACCGAAGGGTGATCAACTATCCCTTCGCTAAATTGAGACTATCTCAGCTAATTACTAATCCCAGAATAACTCTTATTCCTATAGCTCTTAGCTACTGTTAATTTGGTCAAGGTCATTTACTCGTTTAATTCATCCTGTAAGTGTGACCTTTTCATTTTCGAATTTTAGAGGTATGCTTCAACAGGCTACCGTTAGGAAAGACGATTGTTGAAAATTAACCTAAGAAATCCTATCCATTTATGGAGTTTGCATTGTTCCGAAACCTGCGAGTAGGCCCTCCAAAGGGATGGTCGCTTTAGGATGTCACGCAGGCGGATCATAATAATCTCATAGTGCAACCTAATGAAGGAGACCATAGGATACGTTGACATTTGACCTTCTCCCACTCATCTGAACATTTCCCCTATTCACCTTGATATTGACCCATGAAAATACTTTCCGAAGGGAAGCTACGCCCATGGAAACATGAAGCCTAGCATGGATCTCATGGTGTGAACTTTTAGGGACATGAGAGCGCTCCCACTAAAATGTTTTAATTATTTTAGGATTTTGTTATACTTAGCTAAATTCTGGCTAATGAATCTATCTAAGTCTATACCTATTATAACTCTTATAAAAAGGTCTTTATATTAAAGTTCTAGGTGTATTAAACCATTTAATTTACCTAGTGACATCGCATGCTAATAGGACCTCAGTTAATTCAACTCAAGTTCCGATCCAATTCCTAGTTAGGAGGTATTACGTAAATTGTCAACTTAAATACCTCTAATCTAGACGGAACTGTATTGAGTTCCCTTATAACTTTAATCCTATTTGTCCTACTTAGTCAATTTTAAAACTATTTTAAAAGAAACTAAGCAAGTATTCTAATCTAATTAGAAATGTGATCTTAGGTCTAATTAATTTAAACAATTTAAAATTAATATATTTTTCCCAAGATCCTAAATTTGCATGCAACTCTTTGTTATAGGTCAATAGTTACTAATCATTAATTTTTATGACTATTACAAATTTTAATGATTAGTCCTATAACATGCTCATTATGATTTTAATTAATTAACAATCATATTCTAATTAAAAAATTAAATCATATTACATGCATTTCATGACTTTAATATAACCATTATATTAAGTTATGGATGTGTCTTGCTCAATTCATATTGATTTTCAATTAAATATAACACTTATATAATATTATGAAAATCAATCAAGCATATTCATATACATTAATAAATATAAGTAATTGTATTTTCTAATTAATGTCATAGAACATGCTTTTTCCAATTTCATATATTTAACATATCACATGCATTAAATAAATCTTAAAAATATAAATCATGCATTTCATACCATATATTATAACACTTATAATATACAAAAAAAATGTATGAACATGCTTAACCTAAGGTGGGATTTATTTCAATGATAATCCACGAAGCATTTAAATAGCAACTGAACATGCAATTTTGGCATCTGAGATAAAATAAAGTAGTAAATTACACTAATTTAGCTAATTTTATCCTAAAATTTCTTTTGCTGCTCTAGAACTGGACCAGACCAACTTGAATTGGCCTGAACCGGATCACCAACCTGTGAACCAAGCCAAGCCAATTGAACCGGACCACAAACTGAACCGCAATCGAATCGAACCCGCTTTGTTAACCCTAATTCTCTACATAATTGTGTAGGGATGTAGAATGTTGGCAGAATTGTGGTTTTTGGCCAAATTGGTCTTGATCTTCATCGCCGTGAACCCTAATTCTAGACTCGGACTTAAGGAACGATTTACAACAATAATGCCAAAAAACACAAGGGCCTTGCAAAAAACATTCAATTGCAAAACAATGCAATTTTTTTAAAAATTTAAATGACCAAATGGATATTATGATTTGTGTCCGATACCAATTTAAAGGATGAAAACCCTAAGCACGAGCCAAAACACATAACCATTTCATTTTTTCAAAATGCCATTTAAAATCAAAATAATTTTGCATTTGAATAAAAGTTAATATCAATTAAACATGAAATTCCCAAAAAGACTAATTATAGAATTTCTCTGTTGAATTGGGATTGGGCACCACCATTTAGTTACCTCTGAATTCTTTTGGGATTTAGGAATATCACAGAACGATTTTTTCTATGTGCATTTAATGTACATTAAATTTAACTTATAGTTTTGAATTAATCAATTTAATTAAATTAAAAATTAATTAATTAATTAATTCTTCAATAAATTAATCATCCAATTAAATATCACATATTAATTTAATTTCCCATTTGAATCATATTAAAAAACATTTCTCTCATTTAACCTATAGTTTTAATGCGCATCCAATGCACATTATTTTTAACCTATAGTTTTCAATATGAATCTTATTCATATTAAATTAATATTTGAACTCCTTTCAAATATTTCGTTCTCTCATTTAATAATGTTGAATCATATTCAAAATTAATAATAAAGTCTAAAATTAAACTTTATATTAAAATGTATCAACAAACATTAAAAAAATCACATTTCTGAATTTGAACATTTCAAATTTAATTTAATGACAAATTATCTCAATATCCTTTACAAGCTAGG
Source organism: Benincasa hispida (assembly GCF_009727055.1). Taxonomy (NCBI): domain Eukaryota; kingdom Viridiplantae; phylum Streptophyta; class Magnoliopsida; order Cucurbitales; family Cucurbitaceae; genus Benincasa; species Benincasa hispida. The sequence goes on from NC_052354.1 coordinate 31,373,936, forward strand.
AAAGGGATCTAAGATCTGCATATAAGAAGCTCCAACAATGTGAGATTAATTGACTAAACTCATTAACCATATTAATCAATATTCGTTAACTGTGGGTATTCTCCACTAAAGACCCACAACTGTACTCTTCTCACTATAGATATGGTTATGTGTCTACGGATATAGACCAATAATAGCAAGTTAGTAATAGATAAAACTAACATGCAATGGAAGAAATCAGAATTAATAAGCAATACAATTACACTTAATTTGAGTTCAAAACATGCATTGAAACAAAATTTCAAAGAAAAGGATTTCGTGAACTACAACTTTTGATGATTCTCTTCAATTCTTCTTCCTCCCCACGAATTCAACTTCCAAGCTGAAAGTAGACCACCGCTAAGATCTTCTCCACTATTCTCAAGCTCAGATGGAATACTTGAATTGAAGCCAATTGGATTAAAATAGAAGAAGGTTTGGAAAGGTAATTTCTATAGAAGTTTTTTTTTATTTAGAAAAAACACTTGCATGATCATCAAATTAAAGTCAAGGACTTCAATTTATAACCCACCCTCATGCAATTCAAATTGCATGAAGGATGTCACTTCAATTTCCATTGAAATTTGAAGGGGATATGAAGTGGATTTTGGATTTTCCCACTTTCACTTATTATTATTATTTTTAATTCAATTTTAATATAATTTGATCAATTAATTTTAATTAAACTGATTTTTCAAAAATCAATTTTAATTTAATTTTTATAATTTTTGAATTTTCAAAAAATCCAAAATTCTAATTAATCAAATTAACAATTTTGAACAAATTACAAAATTAAATAAAATTGAATAATTAATTAAACTAATTTAATTTAATATCAAATATTAAATATTATAATTCACCTCATCAAATATTTAAATCATTATTTAAATATTTTAAACTCTCTAATTTCGTTTAATTTCTAAAAAATTAAATGTTTTAATTGTATAAAATACAACTAATGAAAACCCTAATTGAATTTGAACGCTTCAAATTCAAAACCCAAATTTTGAATTTGAACTTTTCAAATCGAGTCAATTCACTAATCCAAGATATAAATTATGAACTAGTAGAGGGACCTTATGGACCTACAGATTATGAACTCAACGATTTGAGATTAATTGGCTAAAACTCTTTAAACCGAAATAATCAATATTCGTTAACTACCGAGACATACCACTATAGATCGACAGTTGCACTCTCTTCACTGTAGATATATTGTTGTCCATTTTAACCATAATTAGTAAGTCGATCTTTCACAGGTCATTCGTATTTATAGCTAGGTCAAAATTACCATTTTACTCTTGTAAATAAATCTTACTCCTTAAACTCCCACTAATCCTCCATTGAACAATTGGTTTATAGTTCAACTTATAAGCCATGATCCTCTCGATCATGAGAGGGCGAAGCCCATTGTTCAAGACTAGGAATCAACGTCTAAGAGAACAACCTATCTACTAACCCTAAGTTGGGTACGAGTGAATTCTATCTTGCAGAATTACGTCCCTAGCTATCTATCCAATCTTATCCTCAAAATGGGAGGCTTATTGAACAATGTTGTTGGACTACTCTCACCTATGCAGATTGAAGGATAATCCCGAATAAACAAGAGTTCATAGTTAGCTTAGGATTAAGATCGAGTTACCCTAGGTCATTGAAATTTGAAATAGTTAGTTTAATAGTGAGCGATCATTATAAAGAAAAGTGATTATTTCGAGGTCTGGTCTTATGTAAACTCATTGCATAGGATGCTTCCACTCATATGTCTCCACATGAATGATTTTGATATTACATTATTTGTATTAGTATGCAAAATGGGTCACATCCAATAGTGTCACCACGATGAAGTACCCAATCTCATCCATATACTTATAGACCATTTTGGCTATGTACTAAAACTTGATCCTCTTTTATGTCACCACATAAAGTTAAAGTATTCATATTATAGTTATGAATTCATTTATTGGGTAATTGAATGCAATATCAATAACAATTTATTGAATAAAATACTCAATAATACTTTTATTGATAAATAGCATATGTTAATAATATTTACAAACTACGAGTTTTAGGACATTTTCAACAGTTAGTCCTTCACAAGTGTTCGTAACACCAGCTGGGTCAAATTACCTTTTTAGCCCTAGGTTACCTATACATCCTTAAGTACTAATGTTCCTCTAATGAACAACCTGTTTATTGTCCAACCATTAAACAGAAATCCCTCTCGGGCCAGTGAGATGGTAGTGCCTTTTGTTCAAGTCTCGGAGACATCACTTGAGGGAATACTCATCTACTTACCTTGAAGTCGGGAAGGAGTGAAATCCATCTTATATGATTATGTTCCTAGCTATCTACTTGGTCTTATCCCCAAAATGGTAGACATATTGAGTCGGCAAACTGGCCACTCTCACCCATACAAATCAAAGGGCAATCCCTCATGAACAAAAGTTCATAATATACTCAGGAGTAAGACTAAGTTTCCTAGGTCATCCTATTGAAATAGAAACCTAACTAGTCAACAGAGTTATGGTTACTATTTCGCGGTCCAGTCTTATGCAAAGTCATTGCACGGGATGCCCACACTCGCATATCTCCTACACAAATGCGTTGGATCACTACGTTTGTATCAAATACAAAGTGAGTCATATCCATAGTGTTACTAGGATAAGGTACCCAACATTAAGCTTATACTATAGACCTTTTAGATTATATCTTGAACATTGATCCCTATATGTATCTACATAAGCTCAAGACTCAAAGACAGTCTAGAATATTTTATTAGATTTTAGGGTTAATAAGCCAAAATTAAATAAAACATCAATAACACTTATTGATAAAAACATTAGTAACTATTTATTAGTGACGATCATTTAATAACATTCACTATCTATGAGTTTTAAGGCATAAAACCCAACAATCTATACATTCAAACTATATATTATAACACTCATAATATAAATGATGCATGACTATATTATCAATACATGCAAACATATATTATAACATTTATATTATATGATGCATGAGCATGCTTTAAAATTAAATCATGCAACTATATATTATAACATTTATAATATAAATGATGCATGAATAATGCGTAACCTATGGTGAAATTTTACTATATGGCATACATTATGATATATAAATATATATATAAAAAAAAATCATACGTCATATGCATAATTTAAAATAAATTATTGGATCGGGATTGACTCCTAAACAATTAATTAAATTAATTTAATTAATTAAAAAAACAACTAGTTGCTACAAAATAATAGTTCAACCGGTTCAAAACAAGCAAACTGGGTCTTGAACTACACGAATCGGACCGCCCAGCACCCAAACCGGCCCCAAACCATTCGAACCAGGCAACCGACACGACCAAACCAACCACAAACCAAATCTCGTGCGAACTGGTTCATTCTTTCCATCTCGGAGCGTTACAACGTTGTGACCTAGCATTGCAATGTTATAGAAATAACATTTCGTTCTGCACTTCGTAGTGTTGCAATGCTAGGACAAAATGTTGCAATACTACTGTACAATAGCCACTGTATAGTTGCGAATTCTTTTGAATCGATTTTGGCCTCGATTTCTCCAGAAAACCACCGGAAAACTCACGAACACTCAAAAACAAAGAAATACAGATACTATTGCAATTAATGCCAAAAAATAAAGGGCTCTTACAAACTAATTTGCAAAAAAAATAAAAGGCGATAAATCTAAAAGGTTCAATCCCGAAACATCCAAAACTTGAAACCATTCACATTCATAATCATTAATCATATGAAAACATACAGAATGCAACTCACCAACAGATCTGTAAAATCAATTCTAGAACAATAAGAATTGTGACAAAAAAACCTAGCTCTGATACCAATTGCAGGAACTGTGAATTTCTATAGCGGAAGCAGGGATCGGCCCAATTTTCAATTTTCACAAAACAAAAATATGCATTAAGCCAGAAAAATTACAGCATGCACTAAATAAGAGAAAAAAGAATGCTTATCCTTGAAACCAAAGATCTTCTTCACGAATCCTCTTCTTTATTCATGATCCAACGAACGGTAAATCCAAGGAGTACCACCACAAGTGAGACCTCTATATTCTCTTGGGATGAGAATTTCTTAGGAGTGTGTGGGCTCTGAGATTTTGGAAGAGGGGAGAAAAGAATTTTTTGAGAGGAGAAGAATTTTTTTTCCTGTGTATCCAGTGGAGAGAGAAACAGAGATTTACGACTTCTTGCATAAAACTCTGGAGAGAAGAAGTCATCCCTATTAACCCCCACTCCCACGTTTTGATGAGAGAAAATTAAGGGGAGGAAGTTGTAACTCCCTCCCTTTAATTTTGAAATTCAAAAATTAAATTAATAATTTAATTAATTTAATTAATATATATAAAATAACTAATTTATTATGTGTTATATAATAATTATATATATATATATATATATAATATATATATAATATATATTATATATATAATATAATATAAGTATATGTTATATCAAATATAACACATAACCTATAGTTTATATTATATTAAATACAATATAACTTATAGTTTTATTTCTCTCATACGTGTATGGTATTTTATAAATTGCATTTATACTAAATTTAATTATATGAATCCAATCCATATAATTAATATTTGAATCATATTCAAATATTTATTTCCTCTCAAATAAACTTTATTTTCCAATGTATCAAATACATTATTCTAATTATATCATATATAATTAATTGCCTCAATTAATAAGAACAATTCAAATTAATCCAAAATTGATTCTCAATAATATTTCTTGAGCAATACAGGGGATCTTATGGACCTACAGATTGAATCTCCAATGGTACTTGTATAATTAATTAAACTCTTTAATTAAATTACCCAACATCCATTAATTATCTGTCACTCCACTAAAGACCGACAGCTGCACTCTTCTTACTACAGATATATTTTTATGTCCATTGAATATAACCAGTCAAAATGCAATGACCCTTCACAAATTTCTCGTACTTACAGCTGAACCAAAATTACCATTTTGCCCTTATATTTATATCTAACTCATTAAGTACCACTGATCCCTCTAATGAGCAATAAGTCATAGTCCAACTATGACTAAACCCCTCTCGGGCCAAGAGAGAGTGTGGCGCCATATTGTTCAAGCCCTGGAATAAGCCCTTTGGGGAGCAATTTATCTACTTACCTAGACGGTAGGGAAGGAGTGAATTTCATCTTGTGTAGTTGAGTTCCCAACTTCCCAATCAGACAAATCCCCAAAATGGTAGGCTTATTTGGCGGCGATCTGGCCACTCTCATTCATACAAATCTTCTTTATGGGCAGGAGTTTAGAACTCACTCAAGAGTTAGATCATGTCACCTACAACATCCTGGTGAAATGTAAGTCTCTATATGAACGGTGTTATATAATGAGACTATTCATTTCGTGGTTCAGTCATGGAATTTGTATAGAACACCCTCGCTCATGTCTCTACATGAATGATCAGGATCAAATCATTTGTAGCACTTTACAACAATTGTAACATCTACAAAGGAGGTCGTATTCATAGTGTCACCTGAATAAGGTATCACTTATACATGTTTAAGCTACAAATGATAACCTTGGATGTTAGTTTATTTGTTTGTATGTTAATGCTACTAAATATCGAATAAACTTATCATATTTTATTAAATAAATAAAATGTTTATACATTACAATTACAAACTACATGACCCACGAGATTTAGAGTATCAACTCCAACACTTATGATTCTATATCTTCTCAAACCTCTCTCAACATCTAAGCTTTAGTCTTCTATCAAGAAATTTGAACTGAGTAGCCCTTGGTACTTGAAAGATCAATCACATTAATAGCTTAAGTAGCTTACTCTTCACTGCAACTATTTGTCCTTTTCTTTGTTTTTTTTCCCTTTTGTTCTCCGATGGTTGGCCAATCTACCATATGCATAATTGGCCTCTTGTCACTCTAACATTAGCTAGGATTTGTCCAAGAAGTTATTGCTTTCACCTCCATAGGCTTCACTGTTTCTCATGAGTGGTACATGAACCTCTTTATTTTATGTCATGAGATTGACCGGCTAATAGAAGCTTTGGCTAGAAGTTGACAATCGACTTTCTAATGTCTTTAGACTTTAGCATGATCTAGTGTCCTTTTCAAATTTTTCCTCATTGACGTCAATGGAAAATAGGTTTATTTTTAAGAAAGTTTATAAAGATTAATTTCAAAAATGATAATTAGTATCTGTTACTACTTTATAAGTTTTTCTATATATTTGTAATTGTTTGTTTGAAATCCCATTTTTATAATATTCCATCTAAATTAAGTTAAACTTACTGTTATCTAGGATCTATGTTTGTAAACCTGTTTAGTTTTCAAGAATTAGAATACAAAAAGCAAAATATACTTAATTACTAAAATAGGTTAAGTTTTCAACATTTTCTAGTATCTATATCTTGTCTTTATACATTAAGATAAATCACCTGAGTTTTAATTTTAAGCGATTATAAGATTCTCATCATCAACTTTACTAGAGTTTTTAACCAAACATTTAACCTGCTCAAGTCCAATCAATCACAAGATTCTCAAATAATATAGTTAGTGCATCATCAAAAAATTAAACTATAATGTTGAGTTAAAACTAGAGACCCATTTTGATCATATTGAGAAGTTGAGTGACCTATTATAAAAATTGTTAGACTAAATTACAAAAAATAAGTCGAGAGACCTATGATAAAAAATTTTAGGCTGAGTCCCAACAAGTGTTGTTGAACTTTGTTATTTATTTTTTTTAAAAAAATACAATCTATTCTTTCTAAAGTTGTTGAATTACATTAATCTTTCATAAATGTTTCAAAACTACTATTGAAATAAAAAGCTATTAGAATGTTTGAAATTAGAATGATAGTTTAAATTATTTGATATAAATTAGAAAATGTTAGAATGATAATATTGAAACATTTTTTAAAGGTCGAAAACAACCTTGCAAATTTGAAAAGAATTGACATTTTTTAGAAAAGAACGGCACAAGGGTATTTTTATAATTTAAACTATTATGAACTATTAGTTTGGAGAAATGAATAAAAAACATGGTTAAATTAAACAAAATATCCTTAAACTTTGTATTTTGTATAAAAAATATCCTTAAAATTTCAAAGGTTTAAAAAATATCCTTAAATTTCTACAATGAGTTAAAAATATCCTTGAAACTTTTGAAAGTTCATAGATAATTTTAAAGTAAAACTTTTACAGTTTCCATCCAAAATTAACGATAATGATATTTTTGAACTATTTTTAAAAGTGTAAGGATATTTTTGAAACTTTTGAAAGTTATATATATATATATAATATATATATATATAATTTAGCAAAATTGTATAACCCTTAAGAGCAAATAAGTAAATTAACTACAAAAATAAACCTTAATGAAAGATGGTCATATATGTGACTCAATCGTTTACACTAGAGATGTCCATTTTTCCATGGGGATGGGCTCCGTGGAACCCCGTCCCGAACGGGGAGGGGATTCCCTGATTAAGCGGGGAATGGGGAGGGAGTGGGGGAAAAATTTATCGTGAGCTAAATGGGGATGAGGAATGCATTCTCTGTCCCCGACCCTGCCCGTTCCCCTCCCCACCCCGATTAGCTTCTACATATTTATTTAGTATAGTTATGTAATGTTATGTTATTATTATTATTATAGAAATATTACATTTAAATTTCAAATTTGATTATTTATTGGGAAAAATAATGAATATGTTTAAATTAAATATTTAAATTTAGATTACATATGTTAATAATTTGAAATATATTTATTTCTTTTTACTAAAAAACTAATTAGGATTTTTAGGCCAAAATTTGATTAGTTTATCTTTAAATTCAAATTGTCATGTAAAACTAACCATAATAAACAATTTAGTGATAAAGTTAATTATTTAATTAAAATTTGTTCACATTAGTAATTTAAATTAATTGATTTTTTTGTTTAAAAAAAAGTAATGAAGAAAAATTCTCCGCATGGAACCTGATCCCCGCGAATTCTCTATGGGGAATCCTTGCCCCGTGGGATGGGATGGGGAATGAAATAGGGAGCGGGGACGGGATGGGGAATGGTATCCCCGGCACCTCCCCGCCCCGTGGACATCTCTAGTTTACACATATCATGTTAATTCATTCCAATACATCAAAAGTTAGTGAACTCTTTCTCTTAGTTCAACCCTAATAAGAGTAGAAAATCAAACTATCAATCTTTGAGTTATAACAAATGTTTTATTCTAAGTTATACTTGAATGGACTAAAAGTTAACAATCAAGACATAGACCAATTTCAACCCACAATGTAAAGGTTAATAACACATCAATATGATATTTTTTAGTCGTGAGACTTATGAACTCCTTGAGTCAAACAATGACTGAACTTAACTCTCCCAACTCATTAAATCCTTGTGTCTATCAAACTATCGACCTCTAAATTGTAACAAGTGTTTGATTTTATTCCAAATTATACTCTAATGAATTATAAGTTAACAATTTAAGCCATATACCAATTTCAACCCACAATATAAAAATTAATAAGACATAAGAGTGATATTTTTTAGTTGTGGGACCCACAAACTCCTTGAGTCAAATAAGATATGAAGTTAATTCTCCCATCTCTAACTTCTCAAGTCAAATACCTCCATACACATATCATATCAATCCATTCCAATACATCAAACAATTAGTTAAAACAATTAACGTATGTCAATTTGAATATAATTCAACTGATTTTAAATTTAACAATGGTAGAAATAAAAATTTTATTTTAAGTTATACTCGAATGAACTATAAATTAGTCGTTAAGACTTAGACCAATTTCAACTCACAAAGTAATATTAAAAAAAAAAAAAGAAATAAAGAAAAAGGGAGACATTAATAATTGTTTGACTTGTAATACTTGAAAGAAACATGCAACAAGATTGTTTATTTTAATTGTAAAAAAGGACCAAACAAAGAGAAAATTTGCCCACAACGTACAATCACTCTTCACAAGGCCCATTCTTTTTGGTTCAGAAAATTAAGCCATTTGTATGCGTGACTTCCGCTACTAATTCTTCTTCTTCTTCAAGCTTCCTCCAAAAATTATCTGCAAAACCCTCATTGAAATTCAATCCTTAGATCCAAGCAATTGAAACTTCTTCACATTCAAGAAACAAATGCAAAAAATCTTCACCCATTTGTAGCTCCCTCTTCTTCAAAACCCCAATTTCTCCCTTATTTCTCATAATGTCTTCTTATGGGGTATTATTTTCTTTCATTTTCTTGCTCTTTCTCGCTCAAACCGCCATTGAAGCGACCTCAATCCATGTAAGTACTCACAATCCCCTTCTCTACAAAACCCACATTTCCAAAAATCGAAATCCCTTTTCCCCCAAATCGACTTGTGTTCAATGTTCTGTTTCTGAGATTGAATATTGAGCTGATTGTGTGTGTTTCTTGTTGTTTCTTAGGTTAATGAATCCGATCAAGAACCGATAATGGTACCATTGATGGAGACGACGACGGCAGTGATGGTGAACGGCGGCAGCCGGAGACAGCTGAAGAGCTTCCAAATATGTGCTCTCTGTACTTGCTGCGGCGGCGCCAGAGGAATGTGCCTTCCATCGCCTTGTTGCTATGCTATAAACTGTAACATTCCTAATAGGCCTTTTGGGTTTTGCTCTTTTACTCCAAAGACCTGTAACTGCTTTGGCTGCCATATTTAAGCTTATATTTTCTCTCTTGTGTTTATGTCATTGGAAATTGTTTATTGTTGGATTGGATCTCTGAAATTGTAGAATATATGTTCTAAATTGTTCATTGTTCATTGTTCATGGGCTTGGTTTTATCAGCATATGGTGCCATTGTTGAACTTTTTAGAAGAGAATGTTCCAAGATTTGGCTGATAGCTCTATTATGTTTAATCCAAGTGCCCCTTTTCTTGCTTTTGATTTGTTTGTTTGTTTCTGAGGTGTTTTGTGAGAGACTGCAAAATCTAGACTGACTTCTCTTTTTCATAACAATCATGGCCTTTTCTGCTTCTGCTACTGTTCTGATTCACTCTATAATGCTTTTTTCCTTTTGAAATTGGTCAAATGGCACACTCCCTTTATTTGCACTTTGGGGGGAAAATCCGAGATTGAAGTGGATAATACATTATAGAATTGTGCTAATACGTGCTTTGTTTTGCTTTGCTTTGCTTAGCTTTTTCTTGATAGTTGAAGCAGACATTACAAATTTACATACATACATACATACATACATACATATATATATGTCATGTCATGAGTCCTAACTTTCCCATCAAAGTGAAGGCAGTGGGGTTGCTGTGCAGCAACAACATGGCAATGATTTGTTGAATTTTGAAGCAGCAGCTTAGAGAAAAGCTTATAGAAAAGGTGCAAATTTCTTCCTCTCCTTATCTCTCTCTTCTTTTCTTTATTCTTTTTTCCCTCTAAGAAATCCACTTTTATTTTTTTACATTTTCACCAAGACTAAACAATACTTTATCACTGCACAAAATGGATAATATACTAATTAACTCATGATTTTTTTATTTAAATAATCACTCCTAACATTACAAAATTATTGCAATAAAGCCTTATGTATTAAATATATGGTAGTAGTTGAGTTTAATGACAATGATGTGATAAGTTGGACGGTACAGTAATTGCAACCACTACATGATTTAGAGGTAGCTTACAGTTTAATTGTAACATCTTTTATATTGAAATAAATTTTTAGTTTTGTATTTTATGGGTTTTCAACCTTTAAAAATTTCTTAACTTTTTATTTTTTTTTTGTCTAATAAATTTCTGTCTACTGACCTAAAAGGCACACATCGGATTTAATTTCTCCAACCTACCTATTGTGTTGACTTTAAAAAAAATCAATTTTTTTGTTTAATAGTGAACTGATTTTTTATTAATGTCTAGTAAGCCGTTTGACCCATTTGATATTTTTTTAGTGACATATTAAACACAAGAAAATTTCACCTCTTGTTGGTCACGAAATTCAATTTTCTATCCATAAAAATATTGAATATGTCAAGATGTTACTAAATTCAAAATCAATTAGACACAAAACTGAACAATCGAAAATTTATGAGAAATTTTAAAGTTTAGGAATCTATCATACACAAACTCGAAAGACTAATATTTGAAATTTAAGTCAAAAAAGGAAGAGGAGGTTGAAAAGAAAGGGTTTAATGAGGGGTGGATGATAAGATAGGTATGAGGAGGGGAATTAATGTTATGTAGCTGTAGCCAACCAAATAATGAAGAGATGGTAGTTGGGTAGTACCTATTAAACCTTATCCTTCTCACACCTTCCATCAATTGGGATGCTCATGTGCTAGTTGTTTTGTTTATAGCTTTTTAATGCACATTTTTCAATTTTGCTCTTTCAAGTCAACATTAGTAGAATAATGCAACCACTCTCTTAACTTTGAATTATAATTCTACCATACTCCTTGTAGATTTGTAGTTGACTAAATCACAATATAACATATTTATTCAACTAATATTGATTCATTTACTACTATGTTGTAGATAGATAACTGTTCAAAAATGAATAGTTTGACGAAATAAAATGACGTATATAGTCTAGTGTATATTTTGTTTGAAGCAATGTTTTAAATCACTTTTATAGATCTTTGTCACTTTTTTTTGTCCAACCCATATAATTATATTGATTTTTTTTTTATATCTATGAGTGTCCGGGTTAACTTATGCGCACCTCAACTATTTTACCGGACAACCAACCTGACCCTACAACATTTGTGTGTCAAGGAAACATGTAGAATATTAAAGATAAGAATTTTTTTTTTTTTTTTTTTTGTAATTACAAGTTGGTAACCACTCACTTCTAATCATAGTGGAATAGATTGACATGTAAATTGGCACACTCCAAACATTAGCAATACAAGAAAGCAAAAATTAGGTTAATATACAATTTTGGTCTATGTTTGAAGTTTGTTCAATTTCAGTCTCTTACTTTTAGTTCTCTAATTTAAATCATGTATTTTTATTAAATCTTAAATTTAGACCCTAGAAATTATTATTTTATTCAAAATTCGTTAAATGGTAATAATATTTTTCATACAAGAAAATACAATATGTGAATATATTTTTAAATTTTACATTAATAATGCTAATAAATAAAAAAATTGTAAAAAAATCAACAATAAATTAGCGGTAGTGACTAAATTTAAGATTTATTGTAACCAACAAAGATTAAAACTGGATAATTTAAATTACACCAACTAAAATTGAATAAACTTCGAAATAGGGACCAAAATGATATTTGAACCTAAAAAATTATACTTTAATATTATCTTTTAATTTATTTTTTCGTTGGGAGTGTGATGTGTAAGTTTAAGAACCCATGTGATGGTCTGTGTGTCATAAAAACAAACAGTAGGTGTGCATTCTATTTTAGAACCTAACAAAGTGTTTGACATTCACACATTTCCATTCCTAAACATCAACTTAGCCCCACCCTTCATTTATACTTCTAATTCATCTCTAATTTCTTTTATGGGTTTCTTTTCTTAAACCTTATGTCAAAAAGGGATGTCTTATGAGTTATGATTCAATTTTTCCCCTCGTCTAGTGTGAAAGTGTACCATTTGAATTCGCATCCATCTCTTCTTACTCGATCTATGTTTAGTATGTATGTATGGATGGTTATTTATCGTTATCTTGTATTTCTTGTTAATCCCGCTAACATGAATTTATATAATGTGTCAAATATGAATAATGGTTTAAAATTTGATTAATTAATCTTTTTATTTTATTTCTATTGAGATTAGATTTAAAATAAATCTTTCATTTTGTTTTAATAGGATTAAAATGAGAAAATAAAAGATTAGCTATAAGGGAAGTCTGCCTGAGAAAGGTTATGTCTAAAGTGGGGGTATTTAAGCTGACTGTAAGGGAATATTTGTACTTGAGAACCAACCTAAAAGTTGAATTAGTCAAACTTTTATTAGCATGTAATGATGTGATTAATTTATTAAAGGATTTAATAAATATTAATCATATATTGTTAAACTATCCAATATATAAACTTTATGTTGGACAAATTAAATTTCACTTAAATAAATGAATTAGCCTAATTTACCTTAATTTTGAACTCTAAATTTTGCACCATTATTGTTCTTCCCTACAGTAGACTTATTGGGACGGGACTATAGGATCTAAAATGAGGGGTCACAGTTACAAGGAATCATTAAACAAGTTAATGGTTTTTTATTGTAACTAATCGTTATATGAATAAGAGTTATTCTGGTGTAATGATTAATTGAAATCGAACCAATGAAGGAATAACTAACCACCATTCGGTGGCGCTTATTCTAAATCACTAGAGGATTATAACAATAGAGAATTTAAATTAATATGAATAAGATTCATATTATACCTATGGAGTTCATTTCTAATTTCTATGCTGAACTTGAATGAATAATAGATTGTCTATTGTTAAATAGCTATTCTATATATTACAAGGTTATATCTATTTCTCTCACGAGATTTTTAATTTTTGATTATCGATACAAGTCAAGTAAATAGATAAAAATGCTACTTGAAGAAATATCATTGATACTAAATGCCAGTGTAATTTTCAATTTATCTTTGAATTGGGAAATGTTCTCAAAATACTGTTACCAATTAATGAATAGTTTATGGACTATATGGTTAATGAATCATAATTGGAAATATAGCTCAAATTTATCATCTAATTGACATATGATGTGTCTAGATTAAAAGATAAAAAAACATGACAATGATGGCTTGTGGGAACCTCTCGAAAGAAAAGGAATGGTCTAATTATTTTTGCAGAGAGCACTTCTCAGTAAAAACTATTTGGAGAATGTCTTGACAGAGGAAAGTATGTTGTCTCTATTTCGTCTTTCACCCAAAGAGCAAATAAAATACATGAGAGGAGTTATAACTCCCCTCACCCACTCACTACTCCCTTGCAATTGCATGGGAATTATTTAATTAAATCTAAACTAATTAATTTATTTATTAAATATCATATATTTAATTTATTGTATATAAATAATATTCTAATATATATATTCTCTCATAATCTATATTTGTAAAATGAATCTCATTCACATCAATTTTAACCTATAGATTTAATATAAAATCAATTCATATTAATTTAATATTTGAATCTTATTCAAATATTTATACTCTCTTATTTGTATTTATAATCTCTTAGTTTAAATTTGTATCGAATTCAAAATTAACTTTATATTATAATGTATCTATATACATTATATTAATTGCTTCATATACAATTAACATAAATTCTCTTAAAATAATTTAAACATTCAAATTGTTTCAACACCAAAATCCTCGTTTAACCCGTTGTAAGCTAGCAGAGGGACTTAATTGACTCAAGTTATTAGCTCCAATAATACGAGATTAATTTTACCCCTGTAGTTATCTCTTGACCCTTAAGTACTAGTGATCCCCTAATGAACAATTTGTTTATGATCCGACCATAAACAAAATCCTCTCGAGCAAGTGAGGGGGTAAGGTTTCATTGTCCAAATCCCATAGTCAGCACTTAAGGTAACAACTTATCTACTTACCCTAAAGATGAGAAGGACTGAATTCCATCTTGTGTAACTATGTTCCTAGCTCCCCACTCGGTCTCTTCCAAAAATGGTAGGCATATTGAGTCGTGTAACGACCAGATCCTTACATATTATGATCCGACTGCTACGACATGCATACTTAGACTTTTCTATCATGAGATGAGTTTTGGTAAAGATCTCAAAAGAACATATCTAAGATTTTATTAATTAGGTAGAAAACTATATAAAAAGTTTATTTTACAAAACACCAAGATCCATAAAACATTAGTGTAGTGATACAAAAATGCATATGCCTATAATAGTGAGCTTGATGGTTGGCCATTTGAGCAACATCCAGTTCTGCCACCCACACTGTGTTCTTACCTACAAAGTCTGTAAAATAGGATGAGTATATAATATACCCAGTAAGTAGTTCTCACTTAAAGTAGTGACCAAATGTACAGTCACATGCAACATGTCATGAAAACATATGATTGGGACTCAAAACATATAATAACATGAGGTGGTCGGTTATGCTTCCTACGTAAGTTTCTCCGCTCTGATAGGAAGATCAGGACCTAAGTGAAAACTAACCCATCTGATGATTAGCGGGTCATGCAATCAGTAGGGCCAGAGTCGCATCCAACATCAATCATTAGCATAAACGTAAGGTTGGACTAGAGGGGTGCAACCATACATACCCTACTAGTCCCTAGCATAAACATAACGTAAGATTGGGCTTAGAGGGGTGCAACCATACATGCCCTGTCAGCCCTGGAAGCATAACCTATATCTAATTAAAACTTGATCTTAACATAATCGTGAACAAACATAGTGTATGGGGTCCCTTGTAGAGAAACGTGTTTTAAACATGTGATGCAACATAAGAATAAGAACATAATAAAGCAACATTTCAAAGGTATACTACCATAAAAAACTTTAACGAGAATGTGAGATAAACTACTTACCTTGACTGCGATCCTAATTATTTCTTATTATTCTTTATGGTTTGATCAGTAGAGTTTTCCCTCTTAAACTAGAAGGAAATTTGGGCAGCACCTCACCCGAGCTTTCTCTCTTCTAACCTCACAGTGTGACAATTACTCTTTCACAAAATTCTTTGTTACTGAGATTTTTTTTAGAATGGGTTAAATCTTCAGGCAAATGGTCCTATTTATAGTGGTTTTCAGCTCTTCTCAGTGTGACAACTCATCATACAAATGTCTTCTTTAAAATTACTTAGGTTTAAGAATTTCTCTTAATAAGACACCTAATTTTTCGCTTACTTTGCCCTTACGTCATCAACTTTTATTTGTATTCAAGTTTAGGGTTCTCCATGTATAATCTATAAGATCGTGACCAAATTCAACGCATAATCCATGCTTCTGTCCAAATCTCGCTCTCTCTGTTCTCAGAATCTCGCTCTCTCCAACTTTCTCGCTGGGAAACTCGCTCTCCAATTTTCTCTTCAATTTCTCTCTCTCTGTTCTCAGAATCTCGCTCTCTCCAGCTTTCTCGCTGGAAATCTTGCTCTCTCCACTCTCGCTCCCCAATTCTCTTCAATCTCGCTCTCTCTAGCTTTCTCGCTGAGAGTCTCGCTCTCTTCACTCTCGCTCTTTTTAATTTTCTCTCCAATCTCGCTCTCTCCACTCTCGCTCTCTCCAATCTCGCTAGTTTTCACGCGTGGGTTGCCTTCACTGCTTGTAGATTCCACTTCCCCTTTTTAACTCTTTCAAATTTTAATAGTATATGGACAATTAATTCACCTCCAATTCTTCCAATGAGCAGTGCCCAAACAAAAAGTTATCTACTGCCCTTTGTCTCCTGAATTAGCTAGCATCCAACTTCTAATTAATCCTCTCTAATTCTGCCCCCTTATTCATTATTTTTGGATAATTAATAAATTCTTTTTTTTTTTCCAATTCTAAATTTCCACCCGATTTTCCTATTAAATTTATATATTTTTCATTCTTAATTATATATTTTATTTGTTTTCCTGCTTTCTAAATTAGGGTTAGGGTATTACATTTATCATCCACTTAAATAAAATTTCAATATTTAATTTTTGTAGTGTATGCGTACAAATTTGTGTTGTTACAAGTCGGCTACTCAGACCACTCTCACCCATACAAATAAAAGAACGATCCTCATAAGCAAGAGTTCATAACTCACCTAGGATTGAGATTGAATTACATATGGTTATCATTCGAAATATTAATCTCTTGTCAGTGGTGTTATAAAGATAGATTATATATTTCATGGTTCGGTCTTATACAAACTCATTATATAGCATACCTTCACTCACATATCTCCACATGCATGATCTGAATCAAATTGTTTATAGCACTTACAACATTTGTAACAGTTAAAAAGTGAGCTGTATCCAATTATCAAGATAAGACACCCAAACTTATCCATATACTATAGACCTTTTAAGTTATTACTTGAACACAATCCACTTTTATGTCAACCGCATATTGTTAAAGCTACATTAAATAACCTTGAATCTTAGTTAATTGAATTTGAGTTATGAAAGAAAATAATAACACTTTATTTATTTGAATAACATTTTATTCATTTAATAATTTTTTTTTTATAAATTTACAAACCACGAGTTTATGACATAAACTAAACCCCAACAACGCTATGAGAAATTTTAGAAATACCTCAAAAATGAAGAAAAATAAAAATAACGGTAATTTTGATTGATTGAATTCTTTGTGGAGAATAAAGATTCACACCTAGATAGATGGATATGGATTCACTATTAAAAATTTTTCTTTGGTATAATTAAATTGTATTTCTTGGAAAACACTTAATTATGTAGAATAGTTTCTATAAGTTGGCATCAAGAAGCTCATCTCAATTAAAATAGTGGGAGACATTAAGATGTCATTGCTTATTTATGCAAAAAAAATGATGCTTTTGTCACCATATGAGAAATTCAATTTCTCCAAACTTTATTACTACATAATTCTTAGAGTATGAATGGCATTAGTAATAGAGTATGTTTTTCAAAAGTTGTTTGAAAATATGTTCAGCCTTTAATACAATTTTTGTGTGTTAAAAGTCAACACCTGAATATTATACTAAGAAATTCATGATTAATTTATCTAGAAAGAAAGACAAATTCTTTTCTCTTAAAAAGATACTTGGCAATTAAGGTTGATTATCATCAATTTTTATGACTATTACAGATAATTCTCTAAAGGTTAGAGTTAAATTATTTTACCTATAACAAGATCTTTTTTTTCATGAAAAAAAGTTATTGGACCTTATTAGATAAGCTTACATGACCAAAGAAAATGTTAGGCTTACACATTTTGGCCCCAGTGTTCTGATGATTATTAGAGTAAGTTTGACATCATAAATGAGTCATCAATCTAATTGATGAATATATATGTGTAAAAGTATCTTTAATCTAATGCAACTTAAGTCTCATTTTCTTTGAAATGATCAAAAGAAATTAGACTAAAGCTTAATTCAATTGGGTAAGACTATTAGGACATTATGATTGGATCATAATGGTTAGTACATGAAACCTTTTGTATTACGCCTAATTGATAGAATTGGGATTATATCTCAACTTCAAGCATTATATACAATTTAGGTGAAATTATGCTACAATAGGAGAAATATAGCCTTATTAGACTTGGTCATATTCATGATGAGTGTTTTGTTACACATTGTTGCCAAGCTCTACTTAGGACATGCAATAGAGATCAAATTTTGAATATTATTTCTCTAAAATTGTTTGAGAAACAATTTTGAATTATAGAAGTGTTGTAAAACAATTCAATATGTGGGTATGTTAAGATACTCATGTCGAAATAAATGTTCAAAGATATGCCTAAATGTAAGTTGTCCATGAGGAGTTACAAAATGGTCTTTTGTACAGTCCCAAATAAAATAATGTATTTGTGTGACAAATATTGTTTTTATTAGAAATGACCAATAAAATATTACAAACTTGCAAAAGTGTTAAATAGTATTGATGAACTGATTCCATGTAAAATTACTTAATTGTTAACAAGTTTGTTAACCATTTAATTACATTTGAAAGTCAAATGAATTCTAACTGTCAACTAGATAAATCTTCATCCTAGTGGGAGAGTTATGAACCGGTTCAACCTTTACAAAGACTTACTTGAAGTCAACATTGTCATGTTAGATGATAAGATGTAGACTTATTGACCTCAAAAGTAGTGGAGGAGATAACTCAACCTTTACAATGACTTAATGGAAGTCAAAGTTGTCATATTAGATGACAAGAATTAAAGGGTGTTGACAAGAAGGAAATATGTCAAAGTCATGAATCATGAGATAAAATCTATATACTTCATCTAAATCTAGATTTGTGGATTTTCTTGATGGGGTAAAACCCATAGGATATGAATTGATTTACAAATTAGACTGAAAGTGTAGAATACGAAGATACAGATTTTCAAGGTAAGATTCTTGGCAAAAAGTGAAAACCATAGCTGCAATTGGTGAGAGAAACTAGACTTTAAGTCAATTTTCTCACTTGTTACTATTATGGAGTTTTTAAGAATTATTTGATTCATTATTACATATGAGATATGTAAAAGTGAATGATTTCTTTTGTGAAAAGAAGTTCAATGCATCTACACAAATCAAGAAAATTTTCAAAGATCTAAGAGCAAGTATATGCTCATTTGAGAAATGATTTACACAATTAGGATCTTTGAATATATGGGTTTGATATAGTATCATAACTCATGATTTTGAAAAGATGATAATATTTTTGTACAGACAAGAAAATTATAGCTAAGTGAATATTTTAATTATTTTATATTGATCTCTTATTACTCATTATGAATGAAGTAAAATTTCAGTATAAAAGTTTGATTATCTAACCTATTTCAAATGGTTGATTTGAAATTATTTTGTATATTAGATGTTCAAATAGAGATTTCAAGGACATGATGTCAAATTTTTCTCAGGCATCTTACATTTACAAATTGTTGTTAAATGTTCGATGCAATAGCTTTAGATAGAATAATAGTATATCATTCTAAATTGAAGTTAATAAAGTCTAAGGAAAAGTCTCCTAAGACACCTCAAGTGTTGAGGACATATGATTTATTATCTTCTTTAAGTAGGAGACAATTATTATATGAGACTTAATTAACACTTAATATACAATTGGTTAGTTAAATTGGTTAAATCAATGGTATGACCATTGAGTATAAAAAAAAATTAAAATATTTATGAATGATGAGACTTTCGTATATAAAGTTTAAGATTTGATATTTTACAAGATACACTAACTCATACAGAGATTTAGAGAAATCTATGTTATGTTTTATACTAAGTGGCGTAAGTTGGACTACAAGACAATTGTTTTTGCTTGTGAAGCAATAATTTGAGTAGTCATAAAATATCATTAAACATTTGAAAGTTGTTTCAGATGTGCATCAGTCTATGACACTTTATAAGATAATAGTGGTGCAAGGACTAAGATTGTGGATATCAGTAAACAAAAAATTCTAGAGTAAAAACATAATGAGAGAGAGCATCCTGGTAATGACCAAGATGGTATTTTATGACATATATTTTGATTTGTACAAAAGGACTCTTTAGGCTAAATTGTGTGAGGGTCATCTAGAATGTCTAGGACTACGAGACAAGTCACTTATACACTAGGGCAAGTGAGATAACATGTTAGATATAGAGTATGCCCTAGGATACATGCCTCACTCATTGGCTTATCAGCTTTTGTGCAAGTGGGAGATTGTTGGGATTTATGCCCTAAAGCCTCGTAGTTAATTAGTTCTTTGACATAATAGTTAATTATTTTAAATATGCAACAATGAATGATCAATTACAGTGAAAATTCAAGATTATTTCATGAGACTTGAACAGTATGTAATTGACACACAGGTGGATAATTTTCAAGTAATTATCGAAAGGGTCTATAGTATATGGATAAGGTTGAGTGCCTTATTCTGGTAATACTATGGATATGACCCATTTTGTAAAAGTTATAAACGATGTGATCCAAATCGTTCATGTGGAGATATACGAGTGGAGGTAACTTATATAATGAGTTTGTATATGACCAGAACGTGAAATCATTAATCTATCTTTATCACACCATTGACTGAAGAGATTAATATTTTATAGGATAACCATATGTAATTAGATCTCAATCCTGAGTGAGTTATAAACTCCTACTTGTGAGGGCGTGTCCTTCAATTTGTATGAATGAGAGTGGCTCGAGTCATTGACTCAATAAACCTATCATTTTGGGGACAAGATCGAGTGAGGAGTTGGGAACATAACTACACAAGATGGAATTCACTCTTTTCCACCCTTTAGGGTAAGTTGATGAGTAGTTCCCTTAAGTGTTGATTTCAGGTCTTGAACAAAGGATACCCGCCCTCTCATTGACCCGAGAGGAACTTGGTTTATGGTAGGACATAAACAGATTGTTCATTAGAGGGATCAGTGGCACTTAAGAAGTAAGAGGTAATTACAAGGGTAAAAAAATATTTTGACCCAGTTATAATTACGAAAAACTCGTGAAGAATCGATTTAATTGTTTGGGATAAATCCATGGACGCAACATGTTCTACAGTACTAAGAGTGTAGCTATGGATCTTTAGCGGAGTACCCATAGTTAATGAGTGTTGGTTAATATAATTAAAGAGTTTAATTAATTAACCCCAGTTCATTGGAACTTATAATCTGCAGGTCCATTAGGTTCCCCTACTAGCTCACAATGGGTAAACAAGGAAAAATAGTTTTGAAAGAATATGAATTTTTCAAATTTATTAAGGGAATAATGTTAATTGTATATGATACAATTAATATAATGTATATAGATATATTATAATATAAAATTAATTTTAAATAAGATTCGAAATTAAACTATATAATAAAAGAAGATTTGTTGTATATGAATAAGATTCAAATAATAAATAATATAAATGAGATTCATATTAAAAATATAGGTTAAGAGTGAATATGAATAGGATTTATATTAAAACTATAAGTTGTGAGAGAAATACATATTCGAATATGATTCAAATCTTCAATTAAATATTAGATATTTAATTAATAAATCTAATTAAATTAAATGAATAAGGGAGTGGATAGTTATCAAATTTAATTAATTCCATTGAATTGAATTAATTTGATTAAATTAAATAAATAAGAAAGTTGGAGTTATCCCATTACATGAGATAACTCAAAGAGAAGTTCTTTTTGGGAGTGGATTGATTACTTCATGGAGAGAAAAACTTCTTCTCAATCAAGTTATTCCCATCTTCATTCTCTCAATATTTTGTTTTTAAAAAGAAAAGTTCTATGTGAAAAATTACTTTCCAACCAAAATTCCCTATATTTCAAAAGGTGGTTCTCACTAACTGGCTCCTTACCAAAAAATAGCAGGGAAGACCTGATGGAGATGTCTTGATGTTGTATGTGGAGATCGGTCGTTGAGGGGTCTTCAAAGGCGAGCTCTTTCTTCTTTTCCTATAATTTTGCTTAACCTATGAATGTTGTAATCTTGTTTAATGCATTTTCTTCTTTTATGTGTTATGATTTCAAAAACAAAATTGAAAGGAAAGCGACCACTTGTTTGAGAAAGTACAAATTTCGAGGTCGATAGTACAAGCACTATGCCAATTGAGCTATGATCTTGTGAACATTTGGTATGCTAATTATACCAATAATCTTATAACCTATCCATTTTTTTAGTATATCAACAATATATCAAAATTGTAGAGTATGTTAATAATCTATCAGATACTAATTAGCAAACATATTAAATTTTTTAGTATAATCATTAGTATATCAAATATCAATCAAAATTGTAGAGTAGCCCAATAATCTATCGACATCAAACAACATTCATTTTTAAGAATATTAAAATTTGAAGTACATAAGTAAGCTATCAAATATCAATTGACATTCTTTTTCAACAAAGTTTAAGTTTGTTATATCAAGTCTTTCAAATATACAAGTTGATAGACCGACTGATAACGACATATACATACTAAATATATCAACAAAATTGATAAAATATTAGTAAATTGCTATGTCAACAAAACTCGTTCGGTTGTATCTAGAAGTTAAAATTTGATGAGCGAGAATGAAATCCTAATTTTTGTGAGTGAGAAGCCATCCAAAAAATTTCTATTTCTAACCTAAATAAAGTTTTTGAGTAGTGATGTTGATCTGCATGCAAGTGCACATGATCAAGTTATAGTAAAGTAAAACGGTCATGAGACCGGGTATCATCCTCAAAGAATCAAGTGGTCGACTTATGCTTAGCTACTTAAGAATTATGTTGGTTTTATCTAAGGATTGGTTTCGTTATGTTGATTTTGAATTTTTAAATGAAATAAAGCAATTAAAGATAAAGTCAAAACTCAAGAGACAAAGGCATTCTAGGGTATTGAATTCCTTGATTATTTCATTAAGTTAGGCAAAAGGTTTCTATAAATTATTATGTCAATCATATGCTTAAGTCTTGAAACTATTTTCGAGATTATTACCTTTCAATAACAATCTATTCTCATACAAACATAATGGATAACTAATTACTTGAAAACAAATTAAGAAGTATGACATTAAGAATAGTCGCGATCAACTTTCGTTACAACCTAACTATTTGCATGAAAGATTTAGTTAATGATTCAATATGATAGTTCTGATTAAACAAACAATCATGCCTATTTAACATTCAATCTAATGTATATCTATGATCAATTGATGTGATAAAGTACAATAATATCGAAAACATTCCAAGACCAACATCCATAAAAAATACTATTGCATTAAAATAAATCCATAATTAAATTCATCAATATCCTAGAACTAGATCATTTAGCCACACATCGATGCTACAATCATACTTTTTTACCTTGTAGCAATCATGAATAGTTAAAGAGAACTAAGGAAAAGAAGAACTCTACTATCGTGGAGAATTCCCTCAATTAGGATGCGTCACAAGTGAAGGGAGTGAATCTCAAAACAGAAGCGATTGACAGTTTTTTCTTTGAATTGGGATTGGGAAAATCAAAATTGATTTTATACAATAACAAAAATACAGGCCAAGCATAACGAATTTTGAATTCTGAAAAATCAAAGATGGAGAAATTTTACCTTTGTAGAACCAGAATCTCCAAACAATTCTCTTCGAGGTCACGAACAAGCTACTATAAAATCCAAGAAATTGTTCCTCCAAAGTGAACACCATCAAAAGAAGTCCTTGTTATTCTTAGAACACAAGGAAAAGAAGTGTGAGCTTCTTTTGAATTTTGCCAGAGAGAATTTTCTGAAATGAGAGTGAGAGAGAGAACCAATTGCAAAGAGTTTTTTGTTTTACGCAGAGATAAAAAAAAAGGGAAAGGGGAGGGAGTTACGTTAGCTCCCTTACTTAAATAATATTAATATAATGTTAATAATCTGGTTAATCTAACTATTAATGACCATATTTTATAATCATATTATAATGCAGCCTCCTCTTTTAACCTATAGTTTTAATATGAATCAAATTTTAATCTATGGTATAAAATTTAACTAAAATATTTGAACCTTATTTAGATATTGTTCTCTCACATAATATATAGTTTTAATTATAAATCATATTTATAATTAACTATATATTATAATGTATCAACATACATTATACATTATATTAATCATATTAATATAATTAATTAAATTTCCATAAATAATTTGAACAATTCAAATTATTCTAAAAACGATTATTCCTTGTTTCTATCCTTAGTGAGCTAACAAGGAGACCTATTGGATTTACGGATTAGAAACTTCAATGATACGAGATTAACCAACTAAATTCTTTAATTGGATTAATAAACATTCATTAACTATCAGCCACTCTACCAAAGACTGACAGTTGCACTCTTCGTATTGTAGATATATTTCTGTGTCCATTGGATATAATCAATCAATAGTAATTTGACCCTTCACAAATTACTCGTAACTACGCTGGGTCAAAATTACTTTATTACCCCTGTAGTTACATCCTAACTCTTTAAATGCCACTGATTCCTTTAATGAACAAACAATTTATAGATCAACTGTAAACTAATCCTTTCGAGCCAATAAGAGGGTGAGACCTCATTGTTCAAGACTCGGAATCAGCTATTAAGGGATCAATTTATCCACCTTCCCTTTCAACGGGAAGTAGTGAATTCCATCAGAGGATGGTTGCAACAAGGATTCCGGTTGCCTATGGATTTCCTAAGAAAATTCATAAAAGTTGTTAGAAATCTCTATAACCAACTCTTCTAATGACTTACCTAAACTGACAGAAGGATAATGCATCGACGTCAAGTTTAGGCTAGGCATCTCCCAAGGAAAATAGGTATTGCACATAGGACCAAGCGGAAGCTGGGGACATGCTTCGGATGAATGTCCTTGAAATGAATAAACTCTACATGTCTGAAGATCCTATAATTGCCTAGTTGCCATAAGTTGAACAAGGGTGGTTAGTTCATATATTTGATTTTTAAGTTCATTAATTTCTCTTAACTCTTGTTCTTCTTTTCGTTGAGCCGCTTGCCTTGCAAGAAGCATGTAATAGATGCTCATATCTTCCATAATAAAATCAAGTAGACTCAAAGATAAAGAAAAATATTTTTAGGATTTTTTTATAGAATTCAAAAATTGTCTAAGGCTTGTTGATTTGGTTGCCCGACAACGGTGCCATTTTGTTAGGAAGGATTTAACGTCATTCTTTTAAACTCTAGCCTAAACAAATACTATTTGTAATCTTTCCATTCCTACAACTTACACTAAAATGTAGCATAAGTGGTAAGTATGGGTCGAGTCCATAGAAAACTATTGACTAGCCCTAAAACAATTAACAAACTCTGTTGTAATTGTGGGGGAGGGGTTTGTAAATAAATTGATAAAATTATGCAAAAAGAAAAAGGTGAATGAGATATTGAAAAATAAAAACTCAATTTTATTCATTGATCTAGTTTAGTTAGGTTTCCTCTTAATTTTCTTGGTAATCATAGGTATTTAACAAAATCAAGATTCTTGATAGTTATTCATTTACTCTATACACACCTTAAAAGCATAGGAATGTATAACCAAAATTTCTTGATTAAACAATCAACCCTAAATGACTCAATTAATAAGAATCGATAGCGACCTAATTAATTATTCATTTGCATTAAGAAAGAGCAATTCTTGACTAAGATTGGATTAGTAGTTCGGAAAGCCTAGGTTACTAGCCAAATTGTTCTTGAATTACCAAGCATGCATAATTTTGAATAAGATTAATCCCAATAACCTAAATTCACACATTTGAAATTTCTAGTTGTGGTTGTGCTGAGAAATTAAGCACATAGACATGCTATTATTTCTAGCATTCATTGAACAAAAAAAAATTGGTCAAAAATTCTTAAACCCAATGCATAGAAGTTATTTCACATTCAAGAATCAATACCAACTAGAGTTTGTTATAGAAATCAAGAAATTAAACGAGAGATTATTGAAGATTCAGTCTCATACCATGAAAATTAGGAATCTAACCTAAACTAAACTAGATTTACTTACCTTAATGTAGCATCTCCATCAAGATTTGATCAAGGAATAGCATGGATGCATCAAAGGTAGCGAAAAAAATAAAAGAAAAGTGCAAAAAGCTAAGAAAATTGAGAGAAAATTGAGTTATGTTATGATCTTCCGCGTGAAAATGTAGAAATTTACTTTTATACAAAGGTCACAGTGTTACAACACTCTTAGTAATTTAGACCTCAAGCATTTGGGTAGAGGTGCGACACTGGTGTGATGCTTGGTTGTGGTGAGGCACGTGTGCGCCTTCGTTGGAACTTTGTCAATCTACATAGCGTTGCAACGTCGAGGGTAGCATTGTGATGCTGCACTGTATCCGATGCTACTGCCTTCAAGCATCGCGCGCTAGCATTGAACGAGGGTCATGATGCTGCTATGTTGCCAGATGCGCTCTATTGAGTGGTATTTTGGTAACTTTTGCGACTTCTTCAATTTTGTTGATTCTAATATCCATTTTGAACCAATTTGGCTCATTTTTCTCTTAAGTGACTCATCTGACCCTTGGGATGAATTTACCTATAAAACATACATTTTATGCATAAGAATTATACAAATATGATAGAGTTAAAAGATATAAAACTAGCTCTTTTTTAGAGCTATCAAATGCCTCCAATGATGTTCCTTACATGGTGATATACAAAATCAATGGCTTGCCTGCTAAGGGAGTGCCTAGGACAGGAATATTAAGCAATTATTTCTTTATATTGTCAAAAGAATTCTAATAGGCCTCATCCCACTTGATTTTTTCTCCTTTTCTCATCAGTCTTTGAGAAGGTTGACATCAACCAACCAAGTTGGAAATAAACCTTCAGATGTAAGCTAGATGACCTTGAAGACTTCTTAACTCATGTAACTTCTTTGGCCTTGCCATCATCTGAATGGCATCGATCTTGGATTGGTCTATTTTGATCCTTCGATGTCTTACAATGGAACCAAAAAACTTTTCTGAGGTCACGTCGAACGCGCACTTGAGAGGGTTCATCCTCAACTGATATTTTTCAGAGGCGACCAAACACAACACTTAAATCCCTCAGGTTATCTTGTCGTTTCTTGGACTTGACCACGAGATCTTCAACATAGCATTCAACATACTTGTGTGGCATATCATCAAACACTTTTTGCATGGCACGTTACTATATAGCACCGGCACTCTTTAACCCGAAGGGCGTCACTTTGTAATAGTATATTCCCTTTGGTGTTTAAAAAGCTATCATTTCCTCATTGTTGGATTTTATGTCCTAAAACTCGTAGTTTGTAAAAAATATAAACTTATTCTGAAATTCAATAAGTTGTTATTGAATATATGAATTTCTTATTCGTTTTAGAAATAAATCCAATAAACTAAAATATCCATGACTATTACATGAGTACTTGAACTTTATGTGGAGACATAAAAGTGGATCAAGTTCGAGTAAATAGTCAAAAGGGTCTATAGTATATGAATAAGGTTGGGTGCCTTATTCTGGTAACACTATTAGATGCGACCCACTCTTTAGTTGTTACAAAGAGTTGTAAGTGCTACAGACGAAGTGATCCTAATTCATACATGTCATGATATGAGGAGTGAGGGCATTCTGTGCAATGAGTTTGTACAAGATCGGACCACGAAATAAGTCACTCTTATTTTATAACGCTGTTTACTATTTAAGACTAACTATTTCAAATCGATGACCTAAGTAAATTGACCTTAATCCTGAGCTAACTATGAACTCTTGTTTATTTGGGATTATCCTTAGATTTGCATAAGTGAGAGTTGGCTCAACAGCGTCGGCTCAATAAACCTCCATTTCAGGGGTAAGATCGGGTAAATAGCTGGGAACATAGGATGCAAGATGGAATTCACTCCTACCCGTTTTCAAGGATAATAGAGAGGTTATTCCCTTAAATGCTGACTCCAGGTATTGAACAAGGGGCCCCACTTTCTCATTCGCCCGAGAGGGGCGCGGTTAGTTGATCGAATCAGTGGGACTTAAGGAACAATATGTAATCTTGGGGGTAAAACAACCATTTGACCCAATCATTATTACAAACAGCCTGTGTGAACCCTAAGCCCTAATTTCTTTATTTGAGTATGTTCTCTACTGAAACCACTGTGATGAGTAGGTTGATGTGAGAATTAATGTGTAATTATAGAGAAAAGTTTGAAAAGTTAGAAGAAAATTTTGAGTTAAAAGCTTGACTTTTGGGTAAAGCTTGAAAAATTGGGAGCGAGAGCGGGACCAGCGACCAGCGAAAGTCGCGAGAGCCAAACCAGCGAGAAAACTGGAGAGAGCGAGATTCAAAGAACAAAGAGAGCGAGATTTGGACAGAAGCGTGGATTATGCGTTGAATTTGGCCACGATCTTATAGATTATACATAGAAAAAACCCTAAAATTGAATACAAACAAAGAATGATGACGTAAGGGCAAACGTTAGCCAAGATTAGGTATCTTATTGAGAGGAAGTCCTTAAACCCTAAGTAATTTTAAAGAAGCCACCTGTAGGATGATTTGTCACACTGAGAAGAGTTGAAAACTACTATAAATAGGACCCTTTGCCGAAGATTTAACCCATTCTCAAACAAATCTTAGTAACAAAGAATCGTGTGAAAGAGTAAGTGTGAGTGAGGAAGTTCTGTGAGGCTAAAAGAGAAAAGCTCGGGTAAGGTGCTGCCCAAATTTCCTTGTAGTTTAAAAAGGGAAAGCTCTACTGATCAAATCATAAAGAATAATAAGGAATAACTAGATCACAGTAAGTAGTTTATCTCATCCTCTCTTTAAGTGTTCTATGGTAGTGTACCTTTATTATGTTGAATGGTTATGTTAATTGTTATATTGCATTACATGTTTAGAACATGTTTCTCTACAAGGGACCCCATGCATTATGTTTGTTCACGATTACGTTAAAATCAAGTTTTAATTAGGTGTAAGTTATGCTTCCGTCTAATCTTACGTTTATGTTAATTGTTGATGTTGGATGCGACTCTGGCCCTACTGGCTACATGACCCGCTAATCATCAGATGGGTTAGTTTCCGCTTAAATCCTCATCTTCCTATCAGGGCGGAGAAATTTATGCTTCCAAGGCTGGTAGGGCATGTATGGTTGCACCACTTCAGGCCTAATCTTACGTTATGTTTATGCTAGAGACTAGCAAGGGTATGTATGGTTGCACCCTTCTAGTCCAATATTACGTTTATGCTAATGGTTGATGTTGGATGCGACTCTGGCCCTACTGACTGCATGACCTGCTAATCATCAAATGGGTTAGTTTTCGCTTAGGTCCTCATCTTCCTATCAGGGCGGAGAGATTTATGTTGGAAGCATAACTGACCACCACATGTTATTATACGTTTTCGCTCCCAACCATATGTTTTCATGACATGTTGCTTGTGATTGTGCATTTGGTCACTACCCTACGTGAGAACTACTTACTGGGTATATTATATACTCATCCTATATTTTTACAAACTTTGTAGGTAAGGACACAGCGTAGATGGCAGAATTAGACGTCGCTCAAATGGCCAACCATCAAACTCACTATTATAGGCATATACATTTTGTACCACCACGCTAATGTTTTATGGATCCTGATATTTTGATAAATAAATTTTTTATATAGTTTTTTTATCTAATTAATAAAATTTAGATATGTTTTTGAAATTTTCACCAGAACTCATCTCATGATAGAAAAGTCTAAGTATGCATGTCGTAGTGGTCGAATCATAATGTGTAAGGATCCGGTCGTTACATTAAGTGTGCGCGAGCAGTGGGTGCTGGGCGTTGGACTTGCCCACGCTGGGCGATCGTATAGCAAATGAGCGGTGCTACACGATGAGTTAGGCGATCGTGTAGCAAATGAGCGGCGCTATACGATGCGATAGGCGATCGTGTAGCAAATGCGCAGAGCTCAACAATGCGGTAGGTGATCGTGCAGCAAGGTGCGGCGCTAAAAGATGCGAAAAGTCGCACCAAACGATAGCGCTATGTGATAGATGATAGCGTTAAGCGATGGGGCGTTGGCACTGCATGATCGACATCAGTGCTAGATGATGGCGCTGGGCGATGGCGTTACGCGATGGGTGTGGGTGCTAGACGATAGTCATGCTGCACTAGATGATGGGCATCAATGTTACACGATGGGCATCAGCGGATGGGCAAGAGTTGTGCGGCAGGTTGTGTGCTATGCGTTGGGTGAGAGCGAGATCGTTGGGTGACAAGCATCAGCGTGAGGTCATTAAACAATGAGCTAAATGATTGCGCAGTTAGCTAAATGATTGGACTTGTATTGATCGACATTAATCACCAATTAAAAGCACTAGATGTCCTTAGCACCGAATTTAACTCCTTGAAAAATGAAGTGACATTCTATGCTTTAATGAGGAACAGTGGAAAGCAGTATAAAAAGGGGAGAACGAACTTCAAACAATCAGTTTGATCATTTCCTCCGTGAAAATTTAGAGTTCTTTGTCGTTTGAAAACTATGAGAGTCTAATTTCAGAGGTTTCACTTTCAGAGAAGTCCTCATCGGATTAAGGCCAGAGAAGGAGAAAAATGACCAGAGGTTCTCGGGTGAGTCTGGGCCATCGTTAAAGATACGAGCCTCTAGGTCAAACCACGAGGAGTCTGAAGCTGAAATTTTGAGTTAAGCTTCCTGAGACAATTCATAACGAGTTTGTGAAGAAAATTTCTTGAGATGAGCTCTAAAATTTGAGTTATTAATTTCGTAAGATGAATCTAGAATTTTATGAACAAACAGGTAGCTGCTTGAGTTGAATACGCTGACAGCTCGAAGGAAATGCTTGGACAGTTCAAGGGCTGAGCTTTTTCGTGCATTGGACCTGCTGTGTAGGCTGATGAGAGCTTGCAGTGGAGTCTTGGATGCATAAGTAGCCTTGGGGATGACCATATGCAGCTCTAAGAACACTTAGAGAGAAAAGTGTGGTTGCATAAGTGGTGTTGCGTATGTGAAGAGCGGTTGGAAGCTTTGCATGAGCCAAATCTCAAAGGAATTCCTAAGTGTTAAGGTATACAGCAAGGTGCGTTGAGTGAAAGTCTTCAAAAGGGAAAGCTAAACACAAAGCTTACTTATAGTTAGTCTCAAAAGGGAGACTTATGCTAGTAGTTAATATATGCTTTTGTGTCCATAGGATTGACGCCAGTGATAGAAGCATAGCGGCCCTTGAGGAATAGTTCTAAAAATTGTGAGTGACTAAATATTTACAATGTTTTAAAGAAACCATGTTTTAAAGGAAGATTATTCTCATGCTAGCTAGTTTTGCAAAGTAAATTTCAAGCAAACCATGAGTTATGTTTTATATGCATGCTATGTATGAAAGTTTATTGAAAAACTGTTTATGTGTGTTAATTACACCAAGCATGCGTTAGTATCTTTAAAGACATGTTTTCTATGCGTTATGATTTACATGCTTTAAAGAGAAAGTCATTGTATGACTAGTTTTACTTGAAACTCGATACCGAGGGACATTTGAGAAGGTATCCGAGCAACTCAATACTGAGGGACGTTTGAGAAGGTATCTGGGCAAAAGTACCTAAGGTATGATGGTATTTAGTTATGGCCACACGCACGTAGGTATTTAAAGTCAGAGATTGAACAAAAGAGTTCTCTCTTGACTAACAGTTGACGTTGGGATTTAACTATAGTAGGGTTATTCTCAACTAAGGAACAATTTAATGTTTTATGATGAAAACAACTTTATATGCTTTATGCTTGGAAAGTGATTATATTGCAGTACAAGGTTACTGTAGAAATTTATATTTCAGTTTAATCTCTTTTTTTAGACTTTTGCATGAGAATCAGTTTTCTTTCTTAAGTCACTCACTGGGCTAGTAAGCTCACCCTGTTTTCAAATATTTTCTTTCCCCCAAGCGGTCAAATCCTCAGGAGATAGCTCTGCATCTGCTCTGCCACTCAAGGACAAAGTTATTGTAACCCATCTGTTAGGTGGTTACTGTAAATATTGTACACATGTTACAGTTGTTCATGTAGGGACATAAGGTTGGGTATCGAGACTTATAAAACTAGTAATGTAATCTTGCTAAATATTCTATGTGTAAACTTAATGTTTTTAGCCATAGAGGCATCCGCTGGGTATGAGGTTGCATGTTGGTATCAGAGTTATTTTTGTTAGAGTTATTAGGCAGTAAGTGTTAGCAAAAGGGTTGATAACTGCTGCAGTCATATCCTTTCCTAGGCCCAGAGAGTAGTCTGGGAGGGGGTATGACAGCCTGTGAAGAGTTAACTTGCTAATCATGGTTATATCGAGTGGACATAATGTATCTACAGTGAGGGGAGTGCAACTCTGGACTTTAGTGAAGCGACCCAGTAGTTAACGAATGAAGGTTAATTCGGTGTAAAGAGTTTAGCCAATTAATCTCGGATCGTTGGAGCCCATGATCTGTAGGTCCACGAGGTCCCCTACTAGCTCACAAATGGATTAGCCTTAGAGTAGCGTGATAAGTTGATTTGAAACGTTCAAATTTGAATTAAGGGAATTAGTAATTATATGTGATATAATTACACGTTTAATTTTGGAATTAAATGAAATTAGAGAATTAATTAATATTTAAATATGATTTAAATATTAAATTCATGATTAGGGAATCATGATGGTGGAATTAGTGTTAAATTACTTTAATATTTGACATTGAATTAATTAGAATTAATTAAATTGTTTAATTAATTATTTATTATTAATTTTATTAAAAATTAATTATCGAATTAATTTTGTAAAATCAATAAAAGATTTCATTTTTTAAAAGAAAATTAATTTGGAAATAAAAAATGAAAATGGAAAATCCCAAAAGTGGGATTTTTCCACTTTCTAAGCAAGAAGCACACTCATTTTCCATGTCCAAATTGAGTCAATCTTCCAAGCATGAGCTGCAATTCTTTTTGCATGAAAGTCATGCAATAAATAAAGAAGATTGAAGTGAGAATCGAGCATGCAACTAATAGTTTTTTTCTAAAAAAGCTTGAGGTTGAAGAAGGTCTTCAACCATGGTGATGCAGTAACCTCATCTCTAAATTTTCTTAATCCCAGCTTATTTTGAGTCCCACAACTAAATCCAAGGCACTAAGAGGATAGTAGGGAAGGCCTTGAAGTGGTTCACAAGCTGAATTGAAGAAGATTTGCAGCTGGAATCATGATTCAGTGTTTCTTCAAAGGTATGTCATGAAACCCTCTTATTAGTTTATGAGCATGCTTAATTTAAAGCCAAAATTAATGAATTAGAATGCTTAATGATCCGTTTTTCTTCCGCTATGTGTTTTCTAATTTTAACACTCATCTGTAAGGGCCACTCGTATTTGGATTTATCCAGCCAATCCATCGATAAAGGATAAAGCCTTATGCCCTATAGTCGCATCAACCATGATCTCAGTGATGGTCAAAGGAAAATCATCTTTATGGCATGCATTATTTAGATCATGAAAGCCTACGCAAATGCAAAGCTTCCCATTCTTTTTCTAACAGGAACAGTGTTAGCTATCTATATTAGGTATTTGACCATGCAGATAAATCTTGCTTCAATCAACTTATTAACTTGGCTTAAATTTGGGGAATAAGTTATGATCAAAAGCATCGTTGAGCTTGTTTAATTGGTCGATATCTTTGTTTGATCGTGAGATGGTAGAACGCTACTTTTGGATCAAGCCCCAACATCTTTTTGTATGACCAAGCGAATATGTCCCTATACTCAATGAGTAAACTCATGTATTCACCCTTCTTCTCACTAGAAAAGGATGTACTAATAAAAGTTGGGCAAGGTTCCTCTATTGTACCAATATTCACTTCTTTAAGTTCACCCACAGTGGATTGACCACCATCTTGAAATGTCTATGGGGTGTCCTCCTCATCTTTTTTGGACATTTCATTCTCCGACTCTTTGATGATGGAAATGTGGTGATATGAAGTTTCACCTTCCTTCTGTTTTAAGCTTTCATTTTCAGGATTAGTGAAAATAATGTCACGTCTTTTTACCTTTAGTGAACCTTTGCTTGTGTTGAGAATAAAGATGATCTTTCTTTTCATCGTGAAGGAAAAAAAAAACTATAAATCTCTCCTTGTTTCACAAGATGACTTCTCACTTAATTAACTTCCATGTCCTCATGCTTAAGGTGGCGCCAAACTGATGTGCGAGATGACTTCTCACCTGATTGACTTTCATGTTCCTTCTTCTTTATAGTTTTATCAGGAACGTCGCTGTCAATCTCTCCTTCACTTTTTTCTCATTAGACCACTTTTTTTCAGAGCGATTATCAACATCTTCACATTTGAGAAGAAAAAAAATTGAGACACGGGGTGCTCCCTCATCTTTCTTCATTGCTACATGTAATCTTTCGAAGGTCGATGATCGTGTTGCCCCTGGCATTCAACGAATGGCTCCTTCTACCTTAGGAAGCATTGTCAACCTTTGAAAGGTCGAGCGTCAACCAAGGCTAGGCACTGGATGTTAACTTTCTTTCTCTTCTACCGTCATACTTAATCTTTCAAAGACTAAAGCATGTGCGACAGATGGTCTAATGTAGTTGAAGGCTGAGGTTCTTCGATTATTGCTCTCCTTTCCTTTTGCATCATCGACCTCCTATACAATTATATGATTTTTGTCGACCACCTTTTCCTTCAACCTTCTGGTTATATGAACTTTCTCTGATGACTTATTTCCAAGTCCTCTTCTCGGTGCAGGTACTGTTAGGGTTTGTGCCCTAAAGTCTTGTGTCCAGTAGTTTGTAAACAACTTTGTACGAACACTTGTGATATATAATATAAATGATATTTACTTCATTACTTGACTTTGCACATTTATATTTTTTCATTTTACCACAAACCAATAAAATTGATATCCCTGGTTATCTGTATGTGACTCAAGCATATATATGGTGACATACAAATGGATCATGTTTTAAATGATAACCAAAATGGTTTGTAGTATATGGATATAAGAGGGAAACCTTATCCTGGTAATGCTACGGATGCAGCTTGCTTTGTGGAATGGTCACAAGTGTTGTGACTTATCACAGATAATCTGATCCTGATCATTCGTGTTGAGGACATGTGAGTAGGGGCGTCCTATACAAAGAGTTTGTATAAGACCTAACCATGAAGTGTTAACGTCTCATTATATAACACCGTTCATGACAGAGACTTCACTTCACTAGGATGACCATAGGTAATATGACCTCAATCCTGAGTGAGTTGGGAACTCCTGCCATTGAGAGCGGTCCTTTGATTAGCATGGGTGCGAGTGGCCAGAACGCCGACTCAAACCTACCATTTTGGGGATTCGTCTGATTTGGGAGTTGGGAACTCAGCTTCATAAGATGGAGTTCACTCCTTCCCCGAGGCAGGGGTAAGTAGATAGATAGCTCCCTTAAGGGCTGATTCCAGGGCTTGAACGATATGGCGCCACGCATCTTCTCATGGCTTGAGAGGTGTTCACACATAGTAAGACTATATTGTATTGTTCATTAGAGGGATCAGTGGTAATTAAGAAGGAAGATGTTATTGCAGGGGAAAAATGGTAAATTGGCCTACTGTAATTACGAGCATCTGTGAAGGGGCATCGTACTGATGATTTGTTATATCCAATGGACATAGAAATATATCTATGGCAAGAAGAGTTCAACTGTCGGTCTTTAGTGGAATGCCTGACAGTTAACGGATGGTGGATATCGTGACTAAAGAGTTTAGTCAACTATTCACGTACCGTTGGAGCTTCGAGCCATAGGTCCATAAGGTCCCCTTGGTGGTTTGGATACAAGTTAAGAGTCAGTTCTTGGGTCAATTTGAAATGTTCAAATTGACAAGAGGGAGTTCGATTATATATGATATAATTGAACGAGTTAATTAAATATGATATAATTAACTTTATGTATGAGATACATTAATTTGGAGAAAATTGGATATAAATATGATTTATATCTAGTAAAGGAAAAAATATTATAATTAATATTTGATATTAATTTTTAAGTTATGAATGTGATAAGATCACATTCATTGGAAGGTTATAAAGGAAATGGGAAGACGCCTCTTTATTTAAAATAACGGATGAGTGCATTATAAATAGCAGATGGTGTGTTGATCTCGGTGTGCGCGAATATTGTGAAAAAGATAGTGTCATCGTTTAGAAAATCAGTGCCTATATGATAGTGACTGCACAATCGCTTACATATATGATTTTGCTAAGCGATTGCATACCATTTACACCGTCGCGCGATATTATCTAAACGATCATTTAGCTCCCGAGATTTACTAAACGATCGTATAGACGATTGCTTAGTTTTTCCTACGTGATCGTTTGGACGATTGCTCACCCTTTTCCTACACAATCGTTTACCTTTTCCTACATGACTTTTTAGACGATCGCTTACTTTTATTACACGATCATATATATTACCTAAATGATCAAGCATATTGTCTATGTGATAGACGAACGCATCTCCCACTTACTTGATCGTTGTGTACAGTCGCTCTTCCTCCTTCCCTCTACCAAATCTGAACAAAGCCCACACTTTGGATTCTCACTATAAGAATACTGAGGGCTGTAAGTGGTGTTGTCTTCTCTGTTTCTTGCTGTCCGAGTGGTGACTGTTTGAAGTAGACGATTGGGCTTCAGACTCACTGTGAAGAAGAAATCTTCATCCGGTATGATTTCTTGATCCCTTTAGCATTATGAAAGTATGTTTGAATGTATATGCAGTAATTCTGTCACAATAAATTGGAAAGATCCACTTCCGCTCGTAAATACTCTTGAATAAGAGTTCCTTCAGGTACAACATGCCCTTCCTACAAAAGTTTTTTCTCGATCAGAGAAAGCTCATGTCACTCATAGATCTTCAAGCTCTTGAACTCAGTATGAGTTGCAAAATCATAACTTGTTTTCGCCAGTAGCTTGTAAGCCTTGGGGTCGAACCCATCTTTCGTCTGTTTTTCAGATAGATTTTCTTTGTCAGGTCTAACTTTGGTCTATGGATTTCCTATTTCGTTATCTTTGTAAGTGATGTAACATAATTCTCTTTTAAAATTTCGATACACCAACCCTCGACCCCTTTGAGCATTCCACAAATGGTGACTCACCCTTCTTACGTCTCGATAAAGGAACACAACATAGGATTGGAGGGCTCAAATCTTTTTCGTCTTTTAGAATTGTAGTCTTTGTAGTGTTGATGGACGCCTTACTCTCTTATAAGATATGTGCCTTGTCATTTGTTTCTTTCCTTGCATCTACTTGTGATTTTAACTTGGGTTCACCTTCATCCTTTATCAAAGAGGTCTCCATAAGCATTGCTTCACCGAGGCCATCACTCTTCAAGTAAAACTTCACGTCTGCGAAGTGAGACTCAACTTCTGAGAATGGATTGGAGTTTGCTTTAACTTTCTTAATACCATCTTGATAAAAATTGAAACATTAGTATAGTGTTAAAGATATCACTCCATTTCTGTGAATCTAAGGACGACCCAACAATAACTTATATGTGGTTTTGAAATCTATGGAATGGAACAATGTGTGGGCCTTCAGGTTGCCAAGGACGAGTTCTAAGTGTATCATGCCTATTGCTCTTTGGTTGCCTTGGTTGAAGACTTGTATTACTAACTTGTTGTTTGACAATTCTTCCTTCAGGATGCCTATGCTTCAAAGTTGGGCATTATATTGACAGTTGATCTATTATTAATGAGAATTTGACCAACCTTCTGTTCTCGAATATATCTTGAGACGTACAAAGGCCTATTATGAAGCTTTAATCTCAAAAATAGATCTTCATCTGAGAAACCTATGGACGTAGCAAGAGGCGCATGTGCACATCATAGTGGTTAGAGCACTAGATGCATTTGAGTCTAACAACGTATTTATGAGAACCGTCTTAGTTTCCTGAGGGAGTGAAACCAAGTCATCTATGTTGAACGATGGTAAGTATTTTTATTCTCCCACCGTTTCTGATGAACTTATAGGAGTGTCCTTGCTTTCTATTATGATGACAGCATGACATGCAACGACTTTTAGTATTTCATTCGAACAATTGTCGTAAAAGTTTCTCGGGAGAAAGTTTGCTAAAGTTACTGAATGTCAAGGTTGAGGAACATCCTTGTCTTCCTGTGCACAAGCTTAGGCTTCCAAGCCTTCTTTTTCCCCTTCTTTTTCTAAGTCTTGTTCCTTCTTCTATAACTTCAATAGGAGCCAACTCTTTTTGGGTAGACCTTGACTTTCTTTTATTTTGAAGAGTCACAAGGATTCATCCTTCGTTGCCATCATCATAACATTCTCATCTTTGTTGCGAGAATCTCATTAGGATCGCTTGATGAAACTGAACAACAATAGGTTCGAGGGACCCAAACTAGACCAAGCTTTCTATTTCATCATAAAGCATAGTTGATGTTGGAACACTCGAAATGATGGGAAAATAGGCATGCACAGCAGAAATGAGGTACAATTTTACTCTAATTGCATAAATTAAACATACAACCCTAAATCAATTAATTAGGATTTTTTTTTTTGAAATCTTACCTTTGGAGCTCTCAAAACTCTTCTATCTCCGCTTGAACAGGAACCAAACAACCACTAGAGCTTACCTACTATCCTCTAGACTCAGAATCGGGTTGTGGGACCCGATGAATGAAGAACCCGAGAGAGAGAAAGAGATGGAAATAGAAAATGGAATTTTGGGTTGGGTTTGGGTTTTAAATTTTTCTCAAAAATTAGTGATTTTTTCCAACCCAAATTTGAAGCCAATTTTTGCAAAATGTCAAAAGTCTTTTTTTCAAATTGAAAGCCCATATTTATAGAAAAAATCCATGCAAAATTGAATGAAACAAATTCATAAAAACCCAACACCTAGAATCCACTATCTAAGTGGGCTTAATGTCTCCACTATAAGCCAACACCTAGCCCATTATCTTGTTAGTGGAATTATCCAACAAAAGTTTGGATTTTTCCACTAACTTTAGCCAAAGGGCAAAATAGTCATTTTGTCAAAGTCAAACTTTGACCGAAAAGTCAACATTTTGATTTTTTATGATTTTTCCGTGTTGATTAATTTTGACCTCTCGAGCATGAACCCACATTCATTTTCTCGAAATTCAAATCACATTTGAATATAAGGTTGGTCAAAGTTTGACTTTTCAAAGTCAAAAGTTAACTATTTGACTTTTTACATCTTTGACCATTTCCATTATTTCCGAGCTTTTGAATATGAACGTATTCATATTCTTGATATTTAAATCACATTTAAACATTAAAGTTATATCTTTAAACTGAAAAAACCGACCACTATATCACATATACTTGTCGATTTCTCTCTCTTCACCTAATTCGAACGATTCGAATTATTCTATTATAATGTTCAAAATTTATTCCATATGAGCTAGTAGGGGAACCAAATGGACATATAGATCATGGGCTCCAACGATCCAAGATTAGCTGGCTAAACTCTTTAGATGGAGCTAATCAACATTCATTAACTCACGGGTCATTCCACTATAGTCCCATAGTTGCACTTCCCTCACTATAGATATATTTGTGTCCATATGATATAACCATGATTAGTAAGCTAATCCTTCACAGGTTGTTCGTAATCTTGGCTGGGTCATAAAAACTATTTTACCCCCAAGACTACATCTTATTTCGTAAGTTCCACTGATCTTTTAATGAACAATTGGTTTAAGATCCAACCTATAAACCAAACCCCTCTCGGACCAAGGAGAGAGTGGGGCCCCTTATTCAAGACCTGGATTCAGTACTAAAGGGAATGCCTATCTACTATCCCTATAACGGGTATGAGTGAATTCCGTCTTGCACCCTATGTTCTCAATTATCCACTTGATCTTACCCCTGAAATGGGAGGCTTATTGGGCCAGCGATATGAGCTGCCCTCACCTATGCAGATCTAAGGATAATTCCGAGTGAACAGAAGTTCATAGTTAGTTCAGGATTAAGATTAAGTTACCTAGGTCATCAATTAACGAAATAGTCAGTTTTATACATTAAATGACATTTAGAACATAAAAAGTGACTATTTCATGGTTCAGTCTTATGTAACTCTTTACATAGGATGCCCTCATTTTCATGTCTCCACATAAATGGTTTAGGATCACATCGTTTGTACTAACTACAAAATGGGCCGCATCCATAGTGTCCCTAGAATAAGGTACCCAATCTTATTCATATACTATAGACCATTTTGGCTATATATTTGAACTTGATCCACATTTATGTCACTACATAAAGTTCAAACTTAAACTTAATAGCCTCGAATCCTTAGTTTATTGGATTCATGAATATAGAATTTAAATTTACAAAAGATTTTCAATAATAGCTTTATTACGAGTTTTAGGACATAAAATCCAACACGAAGTCACCGCGATTGTAGCGTGGTTATTCGAAACCGCTTCATCCAGATCCAACTCAATCTTTTTCTCATGAGCCAATCTTAGATTCAGCTCTTTCATCGTGAAACATTTTTTAGCTAGGTGGCCAATGACCCTATGATACTAGTAGTAATTAGGATCATCTACTTTTTCAGCTTGTTCCGGTTGTTTACATTCAAGAAGCTGAATAAGTTGCTTCTCTAGCAGTTGCTCCAGCATGTCTGCAACATCAAAGTCGGGGAATGGGAAAACTTTTTCTTGTCTCTCCTTCAAAGTTAGGCGATGTCTCACCTTCGTCATCTTTCTTTTCTGCTCTTGCTTCTTTTCTTTTGGAGGAAAACTTCAACAGGGTCATGTCAATGACCATTAACTCTTTCGTGGTGCTCTTCATAATCTTCTTGGTGCCCTTTATTTCTTTCTTGTCCTTCTTCATGTTAGAGACCAGGAAATCCTTAGTTCCCCTATTGGCAATGCTCAGCTCCATATCATGACCGCAAGTTGTTAACTCTTCTGACGTTCGGGCTTTTATCCCTAGTAGATGTAGAGAAGTCCCCAATGCATGCCTTGGGTGCACATCTCTACTCTAGATAATTCAGTAAGTCTATGTTTGGAGTCAAGACTTAAAGCTTTCCATTGATTTATGTAGTCGATGACCAACTTTCCCTTTCCTTATTTTTCATTCGTCAGCTCCACCATGCTAATAATATGCCTGGTGCAGTAAAAGTGGTTCAGGAACCCTCTTTCAAGTTGCTCTTAGCTGTCAGTCACCTCGGGCTCTAAAGCAGTGTACCAACCAAAAGTGTTTCCTTCCAGGGTTTGGAGAAACTGCTTGACTAGCAGATCTCCTCTAGCTCCTGCATTCTCGCATGTTTCAACAAAGTGGGCAATGTGTTGCTTTGGATTGCCCTTTTCATCGAATTGCTGGAACTTTGGGGGCTGGTACCCAACAAACATCTTCAAGTTGTCGATTCTCTTAGTGTAGACTTGGAGTACATAAAAGAAGTCTGAGAGGGACCTCTATACTGAGCTCTTATGGAGTTTGTAACCATATCCTACAGCTGTTGAACTGATAGGGAGGCGACAAAGATGGATTGTTGTGGCATATTTTCCTGCAACACGATTTTCTCTTTGTCATTGGTTTTGATAGCAGGAGCTTGGCTTGACTCAGCAGTTTCATGAGCCTGTATCTGATCTCTTAAGGCAGCAATTTCATGATCTTGATCCTCAATAGCTTTCATCAAGAAATTTATTTTCCTTTCCATCTCTGCTATGGCTACATCAGTGGTTACATCCCCCATCATGATAGACATTACATCCAGTGTGATTCTTTCTTTGCTTAGTTAGATGCGGGAGTAGAGTTGTCGACACTTGGATATTCATTTAATTGTTTCAGAATGTTATGGCGATGATGGAACCTTGCATTATTCTTGCATAATCTTTCGAACGACTACAAGTAATAGGTCCTGTGCAGAAGTCGCTTGCAGAAGATGCTCTGATTGTAGATTTCTTTGGTGCCATTTGTTGATTTCATGATTTGGATGAGAGAAAGATGAGAGGTAGAGATTTCCCACTGGGCATGCTAATTTATTTCCGGAGAAACATGTTTCATGGAGTTGAACTTGAATTGATGTTGATTTGATGTGAATGTGATTCAATCTCTAGTACTTGATCTTTTGATTCTCTCTCAGTTGAATGTGTACGCTTGACTTGGGGAAGCGGAGCGCATGATGTTCTTGAAGTTGAAGTCTTAGAAGAATTTTTTTTATCCTTGGCACTTGAGTTTCTAGGAGTATGCAGCTTCAGGAGTCTGAGAGTATTCTAATTGTTGGGAGAATTCTCTTTGGTAGAGTGTAGAATTTTCTAACCCCTTCAAAAGAAAAGAACTCTGTTTATAGAGTTCTCTGGTGGGCTTTGAGGACTTGGACTTAGTTGGTTTATGGACCTAACTTTTGGGTCAAATTAATTGGACTTGGGCTTTAAGTGGCCTTTGGGCCAAATTAAGCCTATTTGTTGGGCTGAATTGGACTCTAGCCCTAAACTTAATATTTAATTGAATCAAAATAATTAAATAAACCCAACGGTCAACAAAAAAACACATGGTATCACTAGGATCGGCCAGTTCTTATCTTCAATTTCAATTCAGGACACATGTCAACCTCTAATTGGTCCCAAGTTTGATGACTTGTAATTTCATTATTAATTGGGTAAATTATGTGGCAATTTGTGATTGGTCTGAAATTTTTCATTCAACACTGAGATTTGATTTAAATATCAAATTGAATAAATATTGAATATAGATTTACTCTACTTGGTTTTAAAGCATTATCACATTAAAATCTTGATTTTTTTCATATTTATTTAAAAATAATAGTTTTATCATGTCAAAAAATAGCTTTATCACATTTTAAAAAAAGATTTTAGTCTTGAATTTTTCTCCCAAGATTTGATTTAAGATCAAACAAAATTAAAATTTGAATCTAAATGTCATCTATAAATTGTCTAAATTATACTCTCAATTTTTTGAGGTATCTTTCTTTATTTATTTTTCTATTTCATTACGAATTTTCTTTTTCTTTTTATAGCTCCATGCTTTTGCTCCAATAAGATATTTACATTATTTGTTTGGTTGTTTTTTTTTTTTTTTAACTGTTTTTTCTTAATCAGATAAATAAGTTTTTTCTTTTTGCAACTTCATGTCTTTCCCTCAATTGTCATTATCAACTAGGTGGAGGTGGACCGATCAAAGATGGATGAAGTGGAATGTTCTTTATACTTTTTTCATTTAATTTGAACTTCATTGTTTACATACAAACTAAAAAATAATTATATAATAAATAGATAACATGAGCAAAATTGGATGATGGAAGTTGAGAATCATGGCATAAAAGGAAAAAAAAAAAAAAATCAACTTTTTCCCTTATTTTGGATTTTACTTTTTCCCTAATTTTGAGCACAAGGGTAAAAATAAATAATAATAATAATAAAACAAATCATGGTGCTAATTTTTTTGTTGAGAATCATGCATAAAAGGAAAAGAAAAATTCAAAATTTCTCCTAATTTTGAGCATCACACATAAAAAAATCATTACTCTTTTTTTTTGGGTGAGAATCACACGTAAAAGAAG
This sequence comes from Benincasa hispida, assembly GCF_009727055.1. Taxonomy (NCBI): domain Eukaryota; kingdom Viridiplantae; phylum Streptophyta; class Magnoliopsida; order Cucurbitales; family Cucurbitaceae; genus Benincasa; species Benincasa hispida. The sequence goes on from NC_052354.1 coordinate 31,417,643, forward strand.
AAAAAAAATGCAAATTCAAAACTTTCCCACATCACACGTACAAAACAAAACATGACACTATTTTTTTAAAAAAATCATTAGTAACATATTTTTTTTTAAAAAAAATCACATTTTATCTCTAATTAATATCACCTCCACTTTAAATAAAGAGATTTTATTTTATTAAAAAAAATCACATTTTATCTCCTAACTGATATCTCCTTAAATAAAAAGATTTTATTTTTTTTTTAAAAAAAGAAAAATTGATCACATTTTATCTTCTAACTAATATCTACTTTACATTTACTGCATGATTTTTTTTTAAAAAAAAACTATGAGTCTAAAATATTTTTGTAAAATCAAATTTGGATTTCAAAACTAAATCTCTCTTATAAACTAAATAGTAAGTTAAACTTTAGTTTACATCTGGTATTCCTCTTTCTATTTCTTTGTTATTTTTTTTTTTTTATATTTTGTTAACCCCTCCCTAAGTTTTTAGGGATTTTTTTGTCTGTAGAGTATTTTTTTTAAAACACATCTTTAAGCATCATGGCCACATTTTTTTTTTCTTATTCATTATTCTATGTTTTCTTTCGGCTATTAGACATGCAATACAATTTTTCTTCTTAAGTATTTTTGTTTTAGAACTAGAAATCTTTAGGTATCACACCTTCATCTTTTTTTTATTTGTTTAAGGTAGGTTGTCGTTTTCAAATTTTTTAAAGCTTTTGTGTGGGATTAAGATTTAGATTGAATATTCTTTTTTAAAAAAAATAAATAAAAGAAAAGTATCTTTTAAGGAAGTTAAATAGGAGTTATAAATATATTAGAAATAAGTTTTTATTACTTATAAAAGTGATTAGCTTTTATTTTATAGTTTTCTTATTATAAATGCAAATACTATAGGTTTGTTCTTTCTCTTACTATCAACAATTTAAATTAAAACATAAAAATTAAGTTAAAAAGCATTAAAAAATAGTTTTAAAAAATAGGGCTAGTTGCATAAATAGAATTCAAGCCCAAAATAATAGAATATGTAGTACAAGAATAAAATAATTACATATATAGATAAAAAAATGGTAAAAGACTACAGAACCCATGCCTAGCCACCATTTTGTTTTCACAAATTAAAAGCTATTAGCAACTATTAGTGATAGCCACTTTTAGCTGCTATCAACTGCTACCACTGATAGCTTCTAATAATTGCTATTGATGATAGTTACTATCAACGATAGCTTTCAATTTGAGAAAAATTAATACAATCTTGAAATATTAGCTTTTAATTTGCTATCAATTATCAGTAACTATCATTGATACACTTTCATCCATTGGAATTAATATTGAAATATTAATACTTAATGCTATCAGTGGCTATCAATGATAGATTTATAAATAGTGATCAACTTTGTAAGAAAACCAATAACTTTGATTATCACAGTAGCTATCACTAATAATATCTTTTGTCACGGTTATCACTGATAGTAGCTACCAGTCGCTATCACGGATAGACTTTCATTAATTAGAATCAACCTTGAAATATTAACACTTAAGGTTATCAATGATAGACTTCTATAACTGGTTATCACCTTTGAAAGAAACTCGATATATAGATATCACCTAAGTTCTATCACCGATATCCCTAATATCACTCATATTGTGGTTATCTCACTGATATTATGCTATCAGTGATAGTTCTTTATTACCAATAACATGCTATCAGTGGTAGCTTCTATCATCGATAACATGCTATTGGATAGCTTCTATCACCGATAACGTGCTATCGAGTAGCTTCTATCATTGATAACATGCTATAGTATTAGCTTCTATCATTGGTAACATGCTATCAATAGTAGCTTCTATCAATCATAGCCACTGAACACCTTTTTACCCCTTTCTTGTCCCTCCCAAACATTTATAAGTCCCTTTTCTTTTCGATGATAGCTTCTATCACTGATAAACATGCTATTAGTTATAAATTATAGGCATTCCACTTACATTTTAGTTTGAGATTCAACTTGATTAATTAAATTCAATACGTTGACTATCAATGATAAATTTCTATAAGTGGCTACTAACTATGAAAATATAATCAAAGATTAAGTTATCAATGATAGAAAATATTAGTAGCTATCACTGATAGACTTTCATTTGCTATTTATATTTATTATTTGTTATAATAATCAAACTTGATGATTGGCTTGTTGATGTTAAGTCATTTATGAATTGAGTACTTTCAAGTCTTGGGTATGAAACACAGCCTCATAATTCTAGTGAAAAAAAGGAAGAAGAAAAAAAATCAAATAAAGGAAAGAAAATTTTTAAAAATAAGAGAAAGAGAAGAAGCAAAAACTGAAGAAAGGAAAGAAAATTAAATAAAAAAAAAAGAAGAAAAAATCGGAGAAGTGAAAGAAAAATTTAAAAAAAAAAAAAAAGAAAAAGAAAAGGAAGAAGCAGAAAATGGGAGAAAGAAAAGAAAAATGAAAGAAAAAAGAAAAAAATAGAAGAAAAGAAAGAAAAGAAAAAGACAAAAAAAAAAAAGGAAGGTGTGCAACAAGACAAAATGAGGAAGGACCAAATTGAAAATTAGAAAAAAAATCAAAGATTGACTAATCAACTCATACATATTTGCAAATATTTTAAAAATGTAATATATTTTTAGATTTTTTTCTCTTATTCTACTATCTATTACAAATATCCTAAAAATATATTTATCAAATTTGTTTTGAATAATATGATTTTCTAAATCGAGCTAGCTCCCTAAATTCTTTGTATGAAAATTAGTCATGCAAATACGTTGTATGAAAAAGCTAAAATATTCATCAATTCAACCACACAAATATGATCAATATAAGGTTTAAAGTTGAATTGTAGGAAGAATGTGTAAGGAAAGATTTTGCAAAATGCTTCATATGAAACCCTAGCTCACTCATTTTGAATTAAGTCTTGTGCTTTTCGGCTTTGATAGGTAGATTGTTGTCAAGGGATATAGTAAAAAACATGAGTTTCATTTTAAGGAGAAAGAATTTCATTTTAAAGTTGTCCATAATATTTAAATAAGGAATATAAGTAACAAAATCTCCGTAAAGTCTTCATGAAAATTTTTAAAAATTCCTAAATTTAATTACATATCATATAACACTCTTCCTAACAAGTAGAAATAACATTGCAGGGACTTGAACTTAAGACATCCTAAAAAGCAACCTACTCTAATACCATTTTAAATCACCAATTGACCTAAAATCTTAAGTTAATGGGTGAATGTAAATTTAATTATATCATCCAACACTCACTAGGAGATCTTAACCAATTATTTTTTGTTACACCTGTTATGTTGTTTTGTTTTAATCGTTACAAGTAGCTATTTTTATTTTATCACACATGTATTTAAAGGCTTGCAGTACTCCACACTTGATCACATAAATGAAGATGGATTTTCCTTCATTTTTCCTTTTTTGGTTTATTATGGTATCAGAGTGCCTCTCATAGCTTCCAAATTTATGTTTGTGTGATTTCTTTGCTTCAATTAATCCTTTTTTCTTCTTCTCCTATTCTCCTAATTGATTTCACCATGTCAGCCCAACCCTTCTTCAGTTACACAGAATACTACCGATAGCACCAATCCATATTATCTCCCTATGAAGCACAAATACTTCATGTGAGGCAAAGAATCAGTATCAGACATGTATCGGATACTGATTCTTCCAGATACTTCCCAGATACGTATCTGACACGCGATTTGACGTATCTATACTTCTAGATACTTTCTAGATATGTATCTGATACGCGATTTGACGTATCTATTTCTATACATACTTTTGTTTTTAAGAAAAAAGACAAGTAATTCATCTAATCTTTCCCAATCTAAAATTAGACAACCTATTTAAAAAAGTTCATTACTCAAGTCCAAAAATAAAAGAAAAAATAAATAAATAACGGCTCAAACCCTAGACTAGAATCATCTAATCTCCATCTTCACATTTGAGTCCCCACAAAGTCCACCGAAATATAAACCATTTAGATATCTTCAATAATAAGTTCTTCATTTATCTTCATACTTCTCCCTCCAATCTTCTTCTTCTTCTTCTTTGCAATATGAGTCACTTTTCTATTACATTTTATTAACTATTGTACTTCAACATCTTAGATGTTGCTTTTTTTGTATTGTATTTTAGTGTTTGTATTCTATTTTATGCTATTGTTATTAAGTTGTATGCTAAATTTTTCTACATCCTAGAACCTTTTAAAGAAAAAGAAAATGTATATTCAACATATCAGTATCCTCATTTTTTAGAAATATATATATTAAAATATATATATAAAAAATGACGCATCCTTAAACGTATCCGTATCTTAGTTTTAGAAATTGACGAATTGCCATATCCGATCATATCCGTATCGTGTAGCCATATCTGTGTCTGTGCTTCATAGTTATCTCCAAAGTGAAGCCTCTTCTTCTCTGCACATTTGATAACTTGTAGAAATACAAGTTATTGCATCTCTTTCATTTAAAAGAATAAGAAAAATGTATGGAATTACGACACTTGTACCAAAGAATTCATACAAAAATTGAAGTATGCGATCATACAATTCTAACATCTAATATATCTGAATTACGGGCTGATATTGCTATCTTTATGAAGAAAACTCACTAACGCTACCAAGCAAATATATGATCGCATAACCAAGTATGGCGATGAAGTATGACATGGGCGGTAGAAGTCAAATCACAGATTAAGTTGGTGGCCGACAAGAGTGCTTCGTTGAAGATTCAATGAACTTCTGATGCATTGTAGGCAGCGCGTTAGGGTATGAAATTTAATGTGCCTCATCAGATAAATTATGAATAAGAGAAAAAAAAAAAAGCATCCTCAAATGCCTATAAATACCCATGCAATCGCCATGCAGAAAAAATATATAAAGAGACGAGAGAAATTTTGAGAAAAAAACTTTGCTAAAAAACCTTCCCATTCAACCATAGAAATACCTTAGCGAGAACTTAGGATTCCTGTGGAAGAATAAGAGGGATACCATTGTTCGATAATCTGAGTAATAGAGCCAAAATGAGCCAGACATTGCATACCACGACTTGATTCTCTATCCCTTTCTTTCTCTTAAAGTGTGTTTGTATTGTAATTTTGACTTTGAAAAATTCAAACTTTACAATATGAATACATATTTGTTCTACCCTTTGTTTATCTTATCCATCACTATCGTACCTAGCTAAATTGTCTAAGAGGTTGAGAAGTATGTAGCTAACTCTACTAAGCAACAAGAGAATCATACGATCAACTTGTTTTATGTATGCTTATATGCGTTGCTTGAATAAATTGAAAGATTGTTCTAAGTAAATTTAATCTGAGTTTGAAAGAATTTAGATTTGGAACTCATAAAACAAGAGAAGATGTTCCTTAGAAATAAGTATACCTTCTGCACACTGCACTCATCGCATGCATCTTAGAGATAAGATAATGTGGCCAAATACACTGAGAAGTGATGATCGTAACATTGAGTGCATCGCTTGAACACATAATCCATTTAGTTGTTTAGGAAGTGTTAGTGAAAATTCTTCTCAACCCTATCATCGCATATCTATCACCAACAACTATAATCCACACTGTTTCACTTGGGCATAATTTTCATCGCATAGAGTTTAGAATTAGAATAACACCTTCAATCAACCCTTTGTTTGAACTTTTCGATTTGCATTAAGATCGTATTTTTAGTTTCATCTCACATTTACAAGCAATCCTTAAGTTTGACCCTAGACTTACCAGGATTCTAGTTGAATTTGCACTTGGGTTCTACCAGATAAAACAAAGCATTATAACCTCATAGATCTTACTCATTTCATCACATGTTACGAATGCATCAACATTGTAGGTACTTTCTCGACCATTCATTCGAGTTTTAAATCTCCAAATTGTTAGATTGTCGACTTTGGGGCTTCAGCTCATATATGTTTCAATTGCTCATCATTTGTCACTTTATATCTTATTTCTGGTGCTTTTGTCACATTGCTAAATAATTGTCAAGTTCACATTATTGCCATAGGATCTGTTTTATTGAATAATTCTATTTTACTGTAGAAAGTTCTGTTTATTTCTGATTTTCAGTGCAACCTGATTTTTGTTACTGTGTTGGTTAAAGATATGGATATTTCAATGTACTTTCTTTATGATTCTTGCCTCATCTAGGACAAGTCCATCTTGAAGACGATTGGCAAGGGTAGAATTTCTCATTGCCTTTACATTCTCGATGCCTCCACTGTTAATAATGATTCACCTGCCATTATGTGTGTTTCTTTGCATTCAATCCCTTTTAGCTTGTGGCACAATCGCCTAGGCCATTCTTCTCTTACGACATTAAATTATTTAAGTAAGACTTTGCATTTTGATGTTGTTAGTTTTAAGGATTTGTATTTGGATCCTTGTCTTGTTTGTCCTTTAGCAAAGCAAAAAAGCTTGTCTTTTAGGTCTAATAATAACTTGTCTACTCAATCTTTTGATCTCATTCATGTTGATACTTGGAGTCCTTATATGACACCCTCCCACAATAGACATCATTATTTTCTTACTATTGTGGATGATTGCACTAGATACACTTGGGTCTTCCTTTTATGCAAGAAATTTGATGTTCATCGAATTATCCCTCATTTTTTTGCTCATGTTGAAATCCAGTATGGATTGCTCATTAAAAAGTTTCGCTCAAATAATGCCCCTGAGTTGGTTTTTGATGTTTTTTCTCATAAGGAAGGTGTTATCCATCAGTTTTCATGTGTTAGTTGTCCTGAACAAAATTCTATGGTGCAGCATAAACATCAACATATCTTAAATGTGGCAAGGGCCTTATATTTTCAGTCACATGTTCCCATTTCAATTTGGGGAATTTGTGTTCTTACAATAGTTTTCTTGATTAATGGAACTCCTTCTCGTGTTCTTCAATGGAAAACATCATATGAATTATTGCATGGAAAGATGGCTGATTATCATTCATTATGCACTTTTGGGTGCTTATATTTCGCTTCCACATTAATGGGTGATCGATCAAAATTTCATCCAAGGACCACTGCTGCTATTTTTTTTGGCTATTCGGACTAACATATAAAGTTATAGGCTGTTTAATGTTGAGAAGATGAAGTTTTTTTTGTCTCCGGTGATGTTTTTTATAAGACATACTTCCCTTTTCATTCTATAACTCAAGATATCGAAATGACTGATCCTTTTCCTAATTTAATTTTGCCAAAGGAATTTGACACCATTCTGATGCCAAACTCTTCTAGTTCTAGCGTACATGATAGTTCTTTGCAGGGGGTTTCTCCATAGTGTGCTTCTGACATTGATGTTGTTTCTGCTATTGATCAAGCTATTAAATAGGTTTCTTCTTCAGTTGTATCATTACAGTCACCTATTACTAAGGTGATTACTCCTTCTACTTCTAGTATCGAGAATATTTATTCTGATATTGGGTTGCGACATTCTAGAGGGTTTGTAAGACCCTTTCTTATTTGACTGATTACTACTATAATCTATTATTAAGTTCTTCTAAGCATCCATCTTCGACTAAGTATCCTTTGCAAGAATATCTTTCTTATTCCAAGTACTCATCGACATTTTTTACTTAACGTTTCTGCCAATTTTGAGCCCCTGATGGGATAGGTTTTCATGAGCATTGGCATAAAGCCATGACAGAAGATTTAGGAGCTAAGAAATCTAATAAGACTTGATCCATTGTTCCTTTTCCCAATGGTAAACACTCTATCGGATGCAAGTGGGTTTATTAGATCAAGCACAAGTCTAATGGATCTATTGAAAGGTAAAGGCCCGTCTTGTTGCCAAGGGATACACTCAACAGAAAGGGTTTGATTTTTTTGAAACTTTTTCTCCTGTGGCAAAATTAGTAATATGAAAATTCTTCTTGCCATATTTTTTTCTAAGCATTGGCCCTTAATTTATTTAGATGTAAATAATGCTTTTCTTCATGGTGATTTATTTGAGAAGGTTTACTTGGATATGTCGTTAGGTTATCATCCACATATTGATGCTTACCTTAAGAGGGAGCGGTTTATCAGGCTTCTCGACAATGGTTCGTTAAGTTTACTCATGTCTTGCTATCTTTTGGTTTTCGTGTCATACCCCGCCCCAGATTACCCTCTGAGCCTGAGAAAGGGCGTGACTACAACAGTTATCAACCCTTTTGTCGACACTTACTGCCTAAAAACTCTTGCGAAAATAACTCTGATACCAATGTACAAATTGAATAATCAACTGATTAAGTAGGCCCATTTTATTACAACAATGTAACATTTATACAACTCCAAGCCTTAATTACAAGTTTACAACAACAACTGTAAAACCCTCCGGAAGTGTAACTGTAGCACGTGGCAGATCTTGACCTTAACAGCACCCTGGAACTTTTCACCTTTCGTTACCTGGGGTGAAAAATATAAAACATGGAAAACATGAGCTATAAAGCCCAGTGAGTGGTGCCATTAGATAAACAAATAACTTTGACTATAGAAATATACTTTTGGAATTCAATGCATAGTCAACAAAAACATTACCACAAGTTTACAATTATTTCTCCACCCAGACCACTGGATTAACCCCAGCTCAACTGCTGGTTAAAAACAATCAACCCCAACTTGACTGTTGGTTATCACATAATGAAAACATCCCTAGCTTTACCATTGGTTATCCCTGGCATGATCCTACATTTTCCCCAGTACTTTCACACATATACTAAGACAACAACAATTCCTGTGGAAATTTTCCCTGTACCCTATTATTCCGTCAATGTGCACATCAACTATTTTTCCGCTAGTTATGCTTAGGTAACTTGACTATATTTTCTGCCGACCGAAGCCAACTATATTTCCCCGCCAAGTACCCTTTTCAAACATGCTAACTATACATCCCAGGTACAATTTCAGTTTCCAAATCAACCATACAAGCAATATCTTAACAAACATAGTAATCAAATAAATATATATCCCTGATCATGAAAATTTAATATTATCCCCTATATATATTTACCTATATATAGAAATCATATCAACAATACAACAACACAATAACCACTCACCTTGGTTGGTTAGGAACTTTCCTTTCCGAAGTTCCTTAGGTTTCCTTGGTTTCCCTTTTGAACCCTAAATTCCAGATTCAAATATCAGCTTAGATTACTCATAGTTCTAGACCTTATTTTGAGATACTTCCTTCTGAAAATATGTTCTAAAATGTCTCAGGAAGCTTACCATAAAATCTTAGCTTAGAAATTCTCGTGGTTTGGCCGGAATATCAAAATCTTCAAGACTGGCCCAAGCTTATCTAACAGCCTGACCCTTCTGTCTTTTTCTCAATTTCCAGCCCGATCCCTTGGAGCTTCTTCTCCGGAAGCCCTACCCTAAAAGCTAGACTCTTCTAGATTTCATGGATTTGGAATCACTCCGAACGCACGAGTATTCTGGGAGAAATTCTCGTTCCAAGTTGATGCTACTTCTAGTCTTTTCTGCCCGACAACATCTCCCCTCTTGGAACTTCTTGACCAACGCATGGTCTTGCTACCAACGCATGTCTTCTTCCATCGATGCATATTTTTCTCCCAATTAGTCCTCACACACTCTCCTTTATGTCCTTTGAAGAGAATTTGAGTTCTCATCTGAAGTCCATGGCCCTATTTATAAGCGTCCAAGATTGCTCCACGGTCGACACCTCCTACTTGGCTGGCTGCATGTCCAAGTGTCTTTTTTTCACACCATCAACGCATTCTTATAGTAGCGAAAGCCAAGGTGTCTTCTTCTCCTTTCACTAGCGCATAGTCCTCATCCTTTACATGTCTTCTTATGCATCCACTTAATTTGCTTAAGGTTTAAGAATTCCTCATAACAAGCCACATGTTAGGATGACGACCTTGCATGCGTCTATCAACTCTCATATGCGTTAATCACAATTGTGCCCATCCATTACTGCAACCTACCTAAGTCCGGACACCATCAATTGGCACATGCATCCACAAACCCTTAGATGACCAACTCATAGTGCATCACCAACGCATAGTGTTTCCGCATCCATCGCGTCCATCGCATCCAACGCATCCAACACATCCATCATCCAATGTATTCATCATCTAACGCATCCAATGCATCCAATGAATCCAACTCATCCATCATCCAATGCATCCAACAAGCCTATGCGTTGGTCTAACCTCTAAGGCATGCATCACTCTTGACCCTACTTCAACTTTTCCTTTTGCCCAAGTAATCTCTCCAAGATCTTATGGCCAACGTATAGCAATGCCTAGTCCAACACTTAGCCAATTTTTCATCAATTAAAGCTTAACTCAAAACTACTCAAGAAAAATCTATTCAACACCTAAAAATTTTCTTCACTTCAACATAGAATTTAACTTCTACCTACTTATGTAGGAAAAATGGCAATCCAGGTTTCACATTTCAACAATCCAAAGCTGATTATTCCTTCTTTGTATGAGGTATTGGTTCTTCGTTTGTCGCTTTATTGGTGTATGTTGATGATATCATCATCACTGGCCCAAATTTTTTTGGTATTCAAGACTTAAAACATCTTTTGAATGACCATTTTAGGCTCAAGGACTTGAGAGATCTTAAGTACTTTCTTGGTCTTGAGCTAGCACGATCTGTCAAATGCCTTTATCTTTCTCAACTTCATTATGCTCTACAACTTCTAGAAGATGTTGGTTTCTTGGTGTTAAACCTACTACTTTACTAATGGATGCTTATTTGAAAATATATTTTTCTGATGATGATTTGCTTACTAACCCCCCTGTCTATCAGCTATTGAATGGGCGACTGCTTTACTTTACTATTTCACGTCCTGATATCACCTTTGCGGTGAATAAACTTAGTCAATATGTTTTGCACCCCACTAAGGATCATTTGGCAACAGCTCACCATCTTCTGCTCTATTTTAAAGGATCATTTGGTCAAGGTGTTTTTTTTTCCAACGTCATCCTCCTTTCAAATTTGTGCTTTTGCCGATGCTCATTGAGGTTCTTGCCTTTGATGGCCGCCATTCAATTACTTACTTATACGTATTTCTTGGTGATTCCTTAGTTTCATGGAAAACAAAAAAAAAATGACAATTTCCCATTCTTTAGTTGAAGTATTGTGCCTTAGCAATGATTTCTTGTGAAATTTGTTTGGCTTACTCATCTTCTTACAAACTTGCAAGTATCATTTCCTTCACCCGCACTTGTTTTTTGTGACAATCAGGCTGCTGTGTATATTGCTTCCAATACAACTTTTCATGAGTGTACCAAACACATTGAACTTAACTGTGATTTCATTCGAGACAAAGTGATTGAAGGTTTTATTAAGTTGTTGCCAGTTCGTTCTCAACTACAGTTAGCTGATATCTTTATGAAGGTGTTACTTGCTCCTTTGTTTTTTTCTTTATTTTCCAAGTTGGGTATTCTCAACATTCATATGGTACAACTTAAGGGGGAGTATTAGGAGATCTTAACTAATTATTTTGTAAAATCATAATTTTTCTTCTGTTGAGATTTTATTTTTTGTTACATCTGTTATGTTGATTTGTTTAATTGTTACAAGTAGCTATTTTTAGTCTATCACACATGTATTTAAAGGCTTGTTGTACTCCACACTTGATCATAGAAATAAAGATTGATTTTTCTTCATTTTCCTTTTTTTGGTTTATTAACTTTTCCATTGAATCCTCTTTGACCTATCATTTACAAATAAAACACATGTGTAACTAAACAAATTTCAAAGAATAAAAAAATTTTCCGTTTTTCTTTCCCCCATCTCTATATCTAGAATGTCATCTGATAGAAATCATTTAAGAATGCTAATAGAAGTTCCAGTTCTTTATAGAAAAATATTGGATCATGCTAGAATGAATTGTGATAATCTATAAATTTATTTTCTTCAACGAAAAGATATATATGATCGTTATCTCCAAATTTATCCTTTGATTCATTACTGTTCATTGGTAAATATATTTGAAAAAGAAATAGATAGTTGTAACATCTTGAAGTTTAAAATTTTGTTCATTATTGAGTAGTAGATTTATTTTCTACACTAACAAATAATTGTGTTTATTTTCAAATTTAAATATTGATTAGGTAGGAAATTCAATTTTCTTTACTCCATCTCCATTTCTAGAATGTCATATGATAGAAATCTTGTAAGAATGATAATAGAAGTTACCATTCTTGTAGAGAAAATATTGAATAATCTAGAATGAAGTTGTGATAATCTATAAACTTATTTTCATCAACTAAAAGGTATGGTTGTTATCTCTATAATTATTTTTCTTTTTGATTCATTACTACTCATTAGTAGATATATTTGTAGTATTTTGAAGTTTAAAATGTGATTTGTTATTGTTTAGTAGATTTTTTTTCAACACTAACAAATATTTGTGTTATTTTCAAATTTAAATTTTGATTATGTACGAATATTGGTTTCATATTCAGTATATTTACTTTCATAAACATACATCTCCAACAGAAAAAGATATCCACTTTTTCGGCTTTCACGAAATCCTCTTGGCACATCATTTACAAATAAAAAATATCTCTTCACATACTAACTAAATATTTTTTAAAGAAAGAATACAAACTTTTATGTTTATCTTTGGCCGCCCATCTCCATTTTAAAAATAGAAAGAATTTTAGAAAGATAATAGAAGTTTTCTTTCTCATAAACTTATTTTCTTACAAAAATGTTTGATTGTTGCCTTAAAATTTAAATTTGGATTCATTACTTCATTAGTACATATATTTGGGAAAAAACAGATATTCATATTATTTTGAAGTTTAAATTTTGATTCATTATTGATTTGTAGATTTTCTTTTAAAACTAACATATATTTGTTTTATTATCAAATTTAATTCTGATTAGTAGGAAATTAAGTTTCATATTAATTTTTTATTTCCCAAATGGATCTTTTCTTAATTAGAAAATTATTTAATATATGAACTAAAATTCGGCCCAAAAGAAGAAGCATAATGAAACAAGAATTGGGTTGGAAGAGAATAAATGGACATGGTTTTGAATGAAGAAAAGAGAAAAGAAAGGATGTGAAATTCAATGTTAAGATTGATAGCGTGTTAAAAATGGTTGTGGATTTAGAAATCTAATAGTTAACAACTGAATTTAGAAAACGACAACACAATTAGAAAAAATGAAACGTAAAGGGATCCACAATTTCATTCATTACTTTACGTTTTGGATAAATGTTTCCATAGTTATTTGTGAGAAATTATATAATAAATTTTTTATTCGTCAAATGAATGTTCTCACAATCGACAAATTATTTAATATATTTGAATATTTGTTCCTTTTGGTAGTGATACATTTACATGGAGTGTCTTCCTTTGAATAATAAAAAATATTTGTAAATTTATATATTTTAAAATGTGAAGTTTAAGTAGTTTTTGTTACTTCCTGAAAGTTTATATTATTATTGTTGTACCAATCAACTACTCTTAAAAAAAGAATCATTATTTGTTCATTCCTATTTTATCATTTTCAATTAGACATTTGTTAGATTTCTATGCCTCTAACTTTATTAGAATCTTAGTTATCTTATAAGATTTCTTTAGCTTATATGTGTAATAATGTATTTTAATTTAATAGTGATAATCAACAACTTAATTGAATCAAATTTGATAGATTTAAAAGATCTAAAAGAAAGGTATCGTTATTGTATATATCTCTAACTTTTTATCTAGATTTATTCTCGAATGTACTCTAATAATGGCACATTTGTGCTATTTACGTAAGAGGAAACAAATCCTTTAGAGTCACACAAGCATGTCAACAAAATTAGTAAGTTTCAAAGATATTATATTATTCATGAGTTAGTTGATGATTTATATTGTTCTTTCATTACCTTTTTAATTTCATGTCATATCACTGCAATAAAAATAGGTTTCCATGACTCTAAAAAATTGTCATTAGCACATTTCTGGACTTTCTGTTTTTAGTCTTTGAATCAACTATTAAGGAAAGTGTATAGATGACACATGAAAAAATAGTTATTATTGGTTGTTTTATAGAATATCCATTTTATTGTAGTACATATTTACGTTTTAAATTCATGAAAAGTATATTGATTCAAAACTTATATTCAAAATATTCCAAGATCCTCAACTACGTGCAATTCATTTTCTATTTATTGTGAATTAACCTAAAATTATATATAGTTTAGGCCATTAACTCTTTTCATTACTTTAATTTCAAGGTAAGGTATTTGTTATTTAAACTTAATAAAATTTAAATTCGTTCGGTATTGGAATTTCACTGTCCAAAAGATTTTTGGCCACGTGCAATGCACGTGTCTTATACCTAGAGTCCTAAAAACCTAAAAAAATAAAGGAAAAAAAAAATCAAGTTCCCAATTTCTCTTTCATGCACAATCTTCCAAAAATCTTTCATATTTATTTTCTACTCAGACATCACATTTTATCATTTTCTCTCCATCTTTTCACTTCTCATTTTACTTTATTAATTCTTTTCACATATTTCTTCTCTAAATACACATTTTTCATTTCTTATACTTTTTTCACAACGTTTTCGTTTATTGAATTTTCAATCACTTACTTTCATTTTAGCACAAAAGAAGAAAAACTGATAATTTTTCATTCTATCCCAATTTGTTGAGGTTATCGACTTTGTTTTTCTTTTTTGTTTTTTTGCTATTTTAATCTTTCATTACTTGTACGTATTTGGCATGTGTGTGCCTCCGTAAATACTTATATACTATCTCATAGAATTGGAAAATTGTAATTTTTAACCTAAAAAAGTTTTTACTTTACAAAACTAACATCTTTTCTAAAAGTTACTTTTTCTAACATCTTTTCTACTTTTTCAGATTTTAAATGGAATGTTCCATATAATAAAAATATCATTTACTTTTAATGCTACATTTATCTAACACACCATTTTGAAGTTTAAAATTTAAACTTCATTTTTTCATTAAGTTTTTTCTTAATATTATTATTTAAATTGAAGTTTCAAAATTAGATTTTTGAAGTTACTGTTTTTTCCCATAAGATTAGATCTGGAAGTTACATTTTGTTTTGTTAGAATTAGAAGTTATTGTGTCTTTCTGTTAGATTAGATCTAAAATTTACACTTGAAAATTTAAAATTAAGTTCGGTACATAAGACAAAATGGAATTGGCTAAGCCAAATAAACTTAGTTTTGAGGAGGAAAATGGAGAAGATTTTTTTACAAAAAATTAAACTTAGTTTTTTTTTTTACACATTGTAATATTAGAATCAAGGACTTATTTTTTAGGTAAGAATTAGAATCTTTAGACTATTTTAATGGGAAAAAAAAAAAAACAGAATTGGCTAAAGAAACTAATTGGAATTGGGTAAACAAAATTAAACTAACTTATTTTTGAGGTAAAAGATGGAGTTCGCTTAAAAAGACATTCTATCCAATTTCTAGTTATTTCTCATAAATCCTTACTACCTAGAAATTGTACAAAATATATATTTTTCATATAAATTGTAATGTTAGAATCAAGCGCTTCGAAAGCATTGACCAAATATCTTTCTTATGAAAATT
The DNA here is from genome assembly GCF_009727055.1 of Benincasa hispida. Taxonomy (NCBI): domain Eukaryota; kingdom Viridiplantae; phylum Streptophyta; class Magnoliopsida; order Cucurbitales; family Cucurbitaceae; genus Benincasa; species Benincasa hispida. Next base: position 31,433,199 of record NC_052354.1, read on the forward strand.
TCTGGATAAAAATAAAGACCTCTAAAGTAATTTAAGGTTAACGGAAAATTTAATTTTGAGGGGAAAAATGGAGATGACTTAAAAAAAAAAAAAAACTAATCTGTCCAATTTCTAGGTACTTTTCGTAAGGATATTTAGAGGAAGAATCAAGATAATGGACATAAATGTTTTTTTAGATAAAAAAAGTCATCTCTATTTTTCCGCTCAAACTTAAATTAGTTTAATTTTTTTTTACCCAATTCTAATTTTTTTTTAGTCAATTCAATTTTTTCATTAAACTTAAATTAGTTTAAGGCCCCTAATTCTTAGGAAGAAAATTTCGAGTGTATCTTTCAGATCTAATCTTACAGGAAAAATAGTAACTTCCAAATCTAACAAAAAAAAAAAATATATATGTAACTTTTAGATCTAATCTAACGGAGAAAAACAGTAATTTTCGTATCTAATTAAATTTTAACTTCTAAATTTACTAATTGGAATTTCCAAATAAAAAATAATTGGAACTTCGAAAATCTAATATTGTAACTTCAATTTGAATAATAATAATAATAAAATGTTTAATGGAAAAATGAAGTTCCAATTTTGGGACTTAAAATTGTGTTAGATAAATGTAGCATTGAAGACCTTGAATGAGAATGAAAATGGTATTTTCACTATATGTGAGACCCTCCATTTAAAATCTAAAATCTAATAAAGTAGAAAAGAGGTTAGAAAATGTACTTTTTTTTAAAAAAAATAAGATTAGTTTTGTAAAGTAAAAACTTTTTTAAGTTAAAAATAACAAGAAGTAGTTAACATTTAATTATACATCAAATAGTAGGTCTCTAGAGATTATCCGTGTGGACAACCACCGATTGAATGTACGATTATACTCTTCTTGAAGCCACTTTCTACTTTTATTTTTACCAAAATTGAGCTTAGACAAAATATCCATATGTTGCCTATTATAAATGACAAAGTTAGTAGATTATTGAATAATCAAGTGACCTAAAACGAGAATAAGATGGAGATCTACATACTCGACGTAAGGAAGCACATCATTTACATTTTGAATAACACAAAGATGAGCTTGATTCAACTCATCCTTACTCGGTCTGATAAAAGAAGCAGTTGAATGCTCTATCAATGTTTGAGTTTGCTTTCTTTGCTGATAAGTTTAACCCAATAGAATTAACACCAGATACGAATTCAGAACAAAACTCTATAGTCTCTTCAATAATATAATTTTCTCCAACACATCCTTCTGGTCGATTACTATTTCGTACATAAGTTTTCAACACTTTCATGTATCGTTCAAAAGGATACATCCACCTCAAATAAACAGGTCTACAAAACTCAACTTCTCTTACGAGATGCACTACAGGGTGTACCATTATTATGAAGAATGATGGTGGAAAATACTTCTCTAAGAGGCATAGAGTGACAACGATATTCTCTTGCATAACCTTTAATTGAGATGAATCGACCGCCTTGCAACATATAGCATTAAAGAAGAAGCATAGGCGAGTAATTGCAAGTCTTACATGTTTGGATAAAATATCATGAATGGCTACCGGTAATAATTGTTGCATAAGAACGTGATGGTCATGCAACTTAAGTCCGTAAAGTTTCAAATTTGTGAGCAACACTAAACTTTGAATGTTCGATGAATAGACTTCAAGTACTTTAATTTCTGATAGTACCTTACAAAAGCTCAATTTCTCAACTTGTGTTAATGTATAACATGCTGGAGGTAAAAAGACTTTTTTCTTTCCTACTTGAAGGGCTAACTCTGATCTAATGTTCAGTTCCACCAAATCTAATGGAGTTTTTATTCCATCCTTTGTTTTACTAGGAATATCAAGCAATGTGCCAATAAGATTTGCACATACATTCTTTTCAATGTGCATCATATCTAAACAATGTCGCACGTCAAGATACTTCCTGTATTCTAACTCGAAAAGAATAGGTTTTTTCTTCCAATAAGTTGAAGGGCTATCTCCACTGTTCTTTTCCTTGATAGCTTTCTTACAAAATGAATATTGATACTTACATGTTTCTGTAAGAATTTCTTCCGCACTCAATGGTTCTGGACCAAATTCTAATTCTTGTGCGCCATTAAAAGCTTTCTTTTGTTTCCTATATGGATGATGGGGGGGTAGAAACTTGCGATGCCCGAGATATGCCATCTTCTTCCCTTTTGGTAAATAAGTGGATGAAATATTCTCTCCACAAATTGGACATGCATGATATCTTTTAATCATACAACCACACAAGTTACCATACGCAGGAAAATCATTAATGGTCCATAATAAAATGGCTTTAAGCATGAAATGTTGTTCTTCATATGCATCGTAACATTCTACCCCATCTTTCCAAAGTTTTTTCAAGTAATCTACTAACGGAGCTAAATAATCATCTTGTCATTTTCTGGTTGTTTAGGACCAGATATTAGTGCAGTCAACATAAAAAATTTTTGCTTCATGCACAACCATGGAGGTAGATTGTACGTCACTAACATCACTGGCCAACAACTATATCTACTACTAAGATCTTGATGTGGATTTACCCATCTGTCAAAAGTGTAAGACGAAGATTTATAAGTTCTGACCCAAACTCTGGCCACAAATTGTCTATTTTTTCCACGATAGGGCATCTTTGGGATGTTTTAATAAACCATTTGTTTCTTTTTTTTTAGCATGCCACTTCAATAAACTTGCTGTTTCTTTACTTTGAAACATTCTTTCAAATCTTGAAATTAGGGGGGAAATACCACATGACTTTTGCTAGGATATTCTTAGCCCCTTCCTTTAATTTTTTTTGAAGCTTCCATCTTGATGTACCACAAATGGGGCATATATTTGCATTAGAGAGTTCTTTTCTAAACAAAAACAATCATTTCTACATGCATGAATCTTCTCGTACTTCATTTCAAGAGTACCCAACATCTTTTTTGCGTCTTAAGTAGAAGTTAGAATTTCATTAGGACTAGGTAATATATCATGAATTAATTCCAATCACTCAGTGAAACTCTTATCGCTCCATCCAAATTTAGCTTTCAAATTATATAACTTTACCAATGTAGATATTTTGGAAAAAGTTTTACAATTGGGTACAATGGTTTCTTCGCATCATCTAATAATTATTCAAAATTATCGGATTTTTCACTAAAATAGTTATTGTATGCAGTCTCAAACATTCCAATTGTGTCATCAACATCAACATCATCCTCATCAACTTCGTCTCTTTCACTAGTAGACACATTTTCATTGTTTCTCTTAATTAGTTTTGATTCACCATGAAAAATCCATGTCTGATAACTTTGATCTGTACCATTAAAAAATAAGTGATATCTTATTTTGTTCACATTTAGAGTCTTTGCATTCACATACTTCAACAATGGATAACTCATGACATTCGGTATTAGGGATGTTCATGGGTTGGGTTGGGTTGAAGGACTTTTTGGACCCAACCCAATTATTTGGGTTGTTAATTTCTTCAACCCAAATAACCCTTAAAAGATGAACCCAACCCAACCCAACCATGAAACTTTTGGTTGGGTTGGTTTGGGTTATTTTTGTTCTAAAAGAAAGTAAGTTGTTCATATGTAAAAATTTGATTTAATTATTTTCATATATTAAATTAAGATTAACAACTCAATTTCAATTTATATAATGAATATTTTCTTTACAAAGTGCTAAAAAACTGTTTTTAGGAATTGTTGGAGAATAAATTATCTAAGAAAATGATAAAACTTAAATAAATATATGTATATATGATTGTATCATAAGTAAAAAATATACATTATGAAGTTAATAATAAGTTCGGATTGATTGGGGTTTGTTTGGGTCATTTTAGATGAACTCATAGACTAACCCAACCCACAAAAGTTTCATTTATTTGAATCCAACCTAACCCAAATGAGTTGATAACCCAACCTAAACCGCATGGGTTGGGTTGGGTTGATTGGTTTTTTCAGGTCATCAGATCTTTTGAACACCCCTATTCGGTATATTTGAATGTTGTAGACAATTTTTAATAAATATCTCGAACCCTAAACCATACTCATCTGACATTCTATTCATTTTCATCCATTACTTATCCATGATTGTAAAATGTGCAACTTAATCTACCAAAAAAATAATAATAATAATAAGGAAAAATTTAAAAGCATAAAATTATGATTGTAAAATATGCAATATCAACAAATTTAGAACAAATAGAACAAATAGACTTTTAAGATAAGCATCTTATAAATATTACATTGTACTTGTTATTAATGTTGTTATGAAGTCCTTTTTGTGTTGGGTGCACTTTCTCCACTTGTCAACCTTCTTAAAACATGTCTAATGCAATCTTCTTATCTTCCTTCCAAATCCCCAAGAATCAAAATTTAGCCTTACATGTCAAAAATGAACCTAACAAATGAAAAACTTCACTCAAAATCATTTCATTATTACTCAAATGAGTTGGCTCAAAGATTCTAATTCAACTACTTTCCAAAAGAAACTTACTCTGAAATAGTTTAATTCTTATATCAATTTAACATATGCAAACAATGAATCAACAATCCTAAAACGAAAGTCTAAGAATTTATACTATCATGTAATGTTTGCCCAATAATGGAGGGCTTGAGGATAATTTGCTGTCATGAACCTGCACATAAGAATCCAGAACCTTTCTAAAGAAGAAAAATACCTTATTTTTTCACAGGTTTATATATCATGATGTTATTTGTCAATAATTCACAAATAGGGAATTGAAGAGACTATATCTGCAATTGTTAATTTGGAGATCCAATGGAAAAATGTCACACCCCGTACCAGATTACTCTTCTAACCTGGATGGAATGGTGACTGCAGTAGTTACCAATCCTTTTAGTGGCACTTACTGCCTATCTGAACTGTTAAACCTTGCTCAAACCCTGAATATATACATAATAACTCAGAACTTAACACATTTACATTACAGGGTTTCGTAGCATTGTTTATACATAGATAATACAACCTAGTGAGCCCCATCAAGAATACTAGTCACTAGACAGACACATGTATACTAACTAACATAGGTCTTCAATTACGCTTCCCTCAACCTGCTTCTTTGAGTGGCAGAGCAACAGCAGAATAGTCTTTTGGGAACTGATCGCTACTTGAAAGAAAACATTTGAAAACGTGAGCTAGAAGCCCAATGAGTGACTTAATAAAACATAAATCTCATGCTTAAACTGAAAGCTCGAAAACATAATACTGGAACTAAAATATACCATGCAACCGTGTACATAAAACCTTTACAACTATTGTATCTGAAACTTGAATCTTAATTGAGACCCCTACTTCGATCTCTTCATACTGAGTTGTGGCTAGGAGGGACCCCTATGTCGATCTCTTTAAAAATATATCGATAGGCATCTCAAGCAACTTCCTCTAAACATTAACATTGATAACTACTCTTAAACACCATTAAACATCATTATTCCTTAGTTGAGAACGAGCATACCTCGCTTTACCTCCCAACGTCTGTTATCGGCCATGAGACCCATGCTTCGGCCTCTCTTTGCTGGTTTATGGCCTAGGAGACCCATACTTCGGTCTCTCCTTCAAAACTACCCACGTGTACGTGCAAGTTTCTATGTACTGTCAACACCTTAGGTACATTTATTCAAATACCTTTCTTACCTTCAGTACTCCTCTTCATTATGTTTAGGAATATCAATGCATGTACTTTAGCAATCTTAGGTATATAAACTTAGCACATCAAGCTTAGTTTTAACCCTAAAGGATGCTTCATACTTTATAAAATAAGTTGGCTTAAATCGTGTTGAACTAACTTGTAAAAACTATTAGCATGCGTTAGATATGGAAAATATACTTGGAAAACTCATACATTAGTAACATCATGCGTTGAAAAACATTCATAAACATTAGCAATTCCAAACTATCCTTCTAGCTTAGGAGAAGATATGACTGCTTTTATCCTTAGCTGAGAGTGAACTACTAGATCTAACCCTCAACGTCAACCTTAGTAGGGGAGAACCCTTTTGCTCAGTCCCTTGACGTCATATTACCTACATACACGTGGTTATAACTGAGTACCGTCATACCTTGGGTACTTCTGCTCGGATACCTTCTCAAATGTCCTTCAGTATCGAGCTACTAAGATACCTTCTCAAATGTCCTTCGTTATCAAGTTGGTCCGGTACCTTCTCGAATGTCCTTCGGTACCAAGTTGGTCAGATACCTTCTCAAATGTCCTTCGGTATCTGGTTGGGCGGATACCTTCTAAAATGTCCTTTGGTATCGCGTTTTAAGTAAAACGAGTCATAAATATTTAGTTGAATACCAAGGCTTAGTGCTCAAATCATCATACTAGTTCATCATAAAAATGGAGTTACTTAAACATTCTGAAAGTATTTGGACAAGATAACATATTTATATCATATCAATTCCATGGAAAACATGCTTTACTTAGCATGAGAGACAGTTTCACAAATACATTGCTTGGCACTTCATTTAAACACTTAGCATGAGGAATATCTTCAAAGAAATCATAGTTTCTAACACTTAGCATGAGAAATAACGTCAAGGAAATCATGGTTTCTAAATTATTAAAACATCAATTCATCACATAGTCACTCACAGCTCGTTTGGCCTCTTAACGGGTTATACACCTCTCCTAGCTCTTCTTGGCCTGAAAGAAATAATTCCCGATTAAACTACTTAGAATTCCTAGAAAAATACCTCAAATAGAACTTTCATCATCAAAGACAACTTTACCAACGAGATACTCATCATGAGTGAATTCTTCTCATGAGCGAGATCCTTTCATCCTAACGATACTCACCTTTCCAGCGAGATTCAGCTCAATTTCTAACGAGATCCTCATCACAAAATTAGTGATATTTCCTTCATTAGCGACATTCTCATCACAAAATCTCGCTATAATCTCCACGCTGAGTTGTTTGCTTGTTCTTCCCAAGCAACTGTCTGCTTATGCATAGATTCTCTGTTACAATTTTAAAAATTCATAACTCAAAATCCAGATATCTTTTGAAGAAACTTCCTTCTACAAACATGTTTAGAATTAAGTTAACATTCTTATCTTAAAATTTTATCCAAATATTCCTTATATTTTGGCCTAGAGCTTCCAATCTTCACCTCGAACCCTGATTAACCCGAGATTCTATCTCTTCTATAATTTTATCACTTTCTGTTCTTCTTCTCCTATAATCTTTCTTTAGTAAGATAACCTTGAAAACTAGATTCTTCCAGCTTTCAAATGACACTGATTTCACTAAATTTTCTCATGTAGATTGCCGAAACCAAGCTTTCAAAATTCCTTTTTCTTTTAATCTTCCTGCCGCCTCCCGAATTCAAGGATTAACTGCCACGTGCCAAACCAATAAGTGAGTTTCCTTATTTAATGTGTTTTTCTTTTCCTTTCTCCATAACTTCTATAAATAACAAGACTTTTCACTTATTAAATATTTAATATATCATTCCATTGGCTAAGCATACTTGTTTAGGAACTTAGAATTCGGGGTTTACACTTAGCTACACAAGAGTTTATTTCTTCTTGCTTCCATCCTCTAACCCTCCTAAAATATGGTTTCATTTAACTCATTAGGAGACATCTCATTACTTACTCTTACTCAAAGTAATTAGGGTTCAAGTTTTACAAAAAATGTCAAACTATTATAGCAGTTGTACAACTGGAATATTTTGAGAAAATGAAGAAATTGAATCTGGCTCAATTAAATCTGAAATGGAAAAATGCCGATTGAATCTTCAATAATGACCAAACTGGGATGACCTATATGTCAAAATATTAATCAATGGGATGCTTGAATAATTCTAAAGAGCAGAGTTATTATTTGTCTCCTACCATTTTCTTATATAAACAAGATAGAAAATATTGACATTTTCTTATATAAACAAGACAGAAAACACTGTTAACACATTAACGATAGAGAAATGAATGCTGAAGATCAATATAAGCCAGTAGCCGAACAACAAACACATTAACGACAATAATATTGGCAAAAATCACTACTGAAATCTAAAGAAATGAATACTAACGGCAATGGCAAACGACTACACTGGCAGAGATGACCCATGACCACAACCACAAGGAATAGCAATGACAAATGATAGAGACGACCCATTGGCAAAGACGACCCACGGCTACAGATCTGAACATTGACACGATTGAGACTGACGGTTGAAGACTGACAGACGGACGACAAACGTGATGGAGACTGACGGATGGACGGTGGACAACCACAGATGGATGGACGGACACCCTGATTCGCACGGCCAAGGAGAGATAGGGTTTGGGTAAGAGAGAAATGAAAGGGTTTGGGGGTGCGAGATCTGTCGATTTAAAACCGACATTAAAGATCCGTTTTTTTTTTTAAACCAAGATCCGTTTTTTTTTTTTAAAACCAACATTATACATCCGATTTCACTTTTTCCAATCGACATTAAATCCCAAAATTCTTGTAGTGCCATAGAAGTCGTATGAGTATTTGCTTATAATTTGAATATATATATTCAATTTATTTATTCAGTTAATAAATATTATATATATACATCTCTTGTAAAAAGAAAATAAATTATACAGAATATACATATCCATGAACACCCTATTTATTTATTTTTTGCATAATTTTTTTTGTTTCGTCAGCCAATCCAAAATTTGATGTGAACCACTATCTCAAGATCAATCTTTGATGATACAACATCTCTACATTCACCATTTCTAAAATGATTATTATTTTTTTTGAAATCGTCTTTCTTAATTATCAAGATATTTATCAGTCTATATGTTAAATTTACATAGATGTATATAAATATATACAATGTATATAAGAAAACACACAAAGTTGTAGCATGAATATAAGTTGAAGTAACATCCCTTTGATTATTGAGAGACATATCTAACTTAAGGAAATAATCATTATACGTGTGGCTAAATTTATATATCATACATCAAACATAATATATCAAACATACCACCTTAATATAGCAAATTGATGCTGGATTGTAGAGAGATGTATCAATGTATGACAGGATATCTTTCTTTGTGTATCAAAATTCATATCATACAAACATCATAACATATCATATATGTATATATATGTATTTATACATATATATATCTATATATGTATACACGGTATTTAAATTCATACGATACATGCACCAATCATATATACAAGCACAACACAAATAAACATTAACTATAAGGTTCTATTAAAGTCAAACCAAAAAGTACATAAACCTCATTGTATTCGTATATATATACTCAAACAACTTATGTATATGATTTTTGGGCAATTAAGAATAGAAAAACCTAATAAATGATTTTATTTCTTAATAGTTGAGTTTTCTTAAGGAAGTCTTTCTGATACAGAGATATAAAAATTAGAAGGCTACACAGCAGCTACAAAGAATTTGAGCTAGACATTCGAAATAATGTTATTGATGGTTGTCCAAGTTAAGTTCTAAAGCACATGGACGGGCCCAATTGTAAAGGGTATTGAGAAATTGCATAGAGAAACACATGTCACAAAACGAAAATGTCAATATCTAGAGGTTTAGGTTGACTTGTCAAGCTGGTGAATATATACCGATCGAGAAATAACTAAATTAGGTCCAGACTGACACCCTACAATCTTGAGCGCTAGAAATCTCTCTAATATCATTGCTCCTACATATAATCGTATCAGAGGACATACTTATAAATAACCTCATTCTATCACCCCAAAGGAGAGAGTAAGTAATCTCCAAAGGAAAACCTAGACCTTACTTATTTTGGTGTTTAGTTGAATAGGCTACTCAAAGTACTAACTTAAGCATACAAGTGCACTAGATTCGACATCACACCAATACATGGATCTCTTACGTAAGTCCGTTCGAAGGATATTGAGATGATAATAGAAGGAAGTGAGCTAGAGGTCAAGGGCACCGAGCCTCTACAGCGAAGCCCAATGCAGACAAAATTTGAGTGCCAATAGGTATTATATAATAAGCTAAAATATAAAAAGAAGGCCAAAATAGTCCTATGAAGGAGATGAAGGTTCTTCAAAAGTAGCACATGAAGTTTGGCTACGGAGTTAACGAAAGCATATTATGTTGGAAATTTCTTATGGGTCCACATGTTCATTAATGAATGCTTTTTACTTTAGCTATATAAATTAATAAATGGGAGTTAGATAATTATACATTTCCAAAGAATATGAATAGATAATTATACATTTCAAAAGAATATGAACTATAAACGTATAGGTACTAATAACCATACTAATTCTAATTTAATGAGGGAATGAACTAGAACTAAATTGATCGTATTATTGGTCTCCAATATCAGATAGAAATTACGTCGTTTTCTCTCCTCCAATAAGAGAGAATTCTTTCTATACCAGTAAAAGGAGGATAAAATAAGGAGATCAAACATGAGAAGAAAACGTGATCTATCTAAACTTAAAAGATCACTTACCCAATATTTCAGCTTTGTAATGGATTCAAGTATGCTTCTACTTTTAAAGTTTAATTCTCTTGAATTTAACATGGAAAATAAATCAATAGATTTAATCTTATTAATTTAGAATTCTTTAATACTTCCATCAAGTGTTATCAGAACCAAATCATCATTGATTCTTGAGAATTTTCTTTTCAATAACTTTTATGATGTGTATGTATGCATTTTGGGTTTTATTTGAGGTGAATTGATGCATAAAATAACAAATAAATTAAACATCTTCCAAGAATTTTGTTGTGAAATTTGCATTAATTAAAACATTGTTTGATAAATTGTGATTATTGCACTTTGTGTTTCACTTATGTTTTTCACTTCAAATAAGCTTTTTTTTCTTAATTAAGCGAAGTTGTAATGTGAATTTGCAAATAATGACATTTAGTGGCAATTAATTGTTATTTCATTTATATCTTATTAAATGTCTTAAATAAGAATTAAATTTACGTTGTATCCATAATTATTTTGACCTTTAATGGAAAGAAACCATTATCGTTTCTAATTCTTGTTGTTTAATACTTCTTTTATTGATTTTTGTAATAAATCAAGGAAGATAATAAATTCATATTTTGTTATCTTTAATTTTTTGATTAGTGTCATGTTAAACATTAGAATGAATAATTGAAAATTGATATTGCCAAAGTAAGCTCTCTTGTGGAGATTATTCATGACAATGTTTAATGTTGAGTTTTGTATGTTTATGCAAACCGAAAGACCTAAAGGTAGATTAATATGTGTGAATTTCAAACATAGTCAAAGTTATAATATGTGATAATTATAAGGACTTCTGATGTCTAAATAATAAATCGATCCAAAGATAGTTTTATGATTTAACACCCATTTATGGTCAATATTTGATCAGTTCATGAAGACACTGCTTATGATCAATATTATTTTCCAAAGACTTAATGTTGATATTGTATTAGATATCTAGGAATGTGACTAACCATTATTTATGAGTTAGAGACATTGTTTTGATATCGGTCATTACTAATGTGGGCATTCTTGTACATTCAAAGATTGGAAGGAAATTATTTTTATAATCTTAGGATGTATGGATCTAGACCTTGCACTAAGAATTGATCAACCTCATTCCATTTCAAATTAAAGTTCTCCTGATGATTTTTTTTTCCTTTTTTGAGAAATGGGACCATTCAAATCGCATGTGTCTAATGATCACAAAATTTGGCATTCTAGAGGAATTTTAAGGGTGTGGTATCTGAAGGAATAACCAATGCCAAAGATTTCCTTGTCAAAATAGAAAAACATTTTGCTAAAAACGATAAAGTTGAAACAAGCATGTTGTTACAATGTGAAAGGAAAAGGAAATATTAGGGAGAACATTATAAAAATGTCTCATTTGAAATCAAAACTGAAAGTACTTAAGCTTGACCTATCTGATGGTTACTCATGCATTTAGTATTGATCTTTCATCCTACACAGTTTAACCAATTTAAAGTTAGTTATAACTATCAAAAGGATGAATGGACTCTTAATAAGCTCATCTCTTACTGTGTATAAGAGGAAGAAAGATTAAATCAAGATAGAATAGAAAGTGCTCATTTGGCAAGCACAAAGAAAGGGGCAAAAGGAAGAAGGAATTTAAAGTTGTTAATCCACCTCATAAGAAACAACAAGGACCAAAAAATAAAGGTTGTTTCTTTTGTAGAAAATCTGGACATGCAAAGAAGGAATGTATCAAGTACCAAATAAAATGAAAGGTTGCTTGAATTATTGAAAGTCAACTAATGCTGAAAGAATCATCTTTGTGGGTGATGGCAAATTGGTTGTAGTATAGGCAATTGGGCATTTTAGATTATTGTTATCTACTAGTTTTTATTTGGATTTAAAAGAAGCCTTTGTCGTACCGTTGTTTGTCGATACCTTTTCAGCTGAATAGATGAAACAAGATCACTAAGCATATTTATGAGGTTAGAAATCTATTTGACCTCTTGTTCTCTCTCTTTGACTGCTCGCGTTGCACGTAATGCAAATTACATACTAAGCACTTTGTTCTCCATGGCAAACATGACACATGAAAAAAAAAACAAATCAAAAGCAAAAGAATACTCTAGCTAGAAACTTAACTAAACAAAACATAAATGGCTCCCCTACAACAGCGCCATTTTGGTCGATGCCCTTTTCCGACGTCATTTAATTCCCAAAAAGAGACACAAATAAAAAATATATATAATACCAAACTACTCCTATCACTACAAAGATGTAGCAATAGTAGCAAGTTTGAGTCAATCCATAGGGAATCATGATTTGTTTCATTAAACCAATTTTCTAACTAGAGCGGTATATGGGGGGTTTGATGGGGATGAGAACAAATGTGCAGGAAAGTAAAATAAGGCGGCTAAATGTATCAAGTATTGGATATTTTAGCTCTTGGGAGTAAATGACTTTCCATGTAATTTCCCATCATCAGATTGTTTTTATTAACTCATATTGATTATGCTTAACACAACACTCGTTTGGTTAATCCTAACTAGAATATACAAAGGTAGGCAATTAATTAAGACTAAATCATACAAGCCACCTAAATTAAATCAAAACTTCTAATGAAACCCTAATTAACTAAGTGCAATCAATTTAACCAAATTCGATAGCAATCGAGAAGAACTAATCAAAACTTTCATTAAGTTCTAGGTTTTTATTGTGAAGCTAATTAATTAGATAGCCAACTTGATTAACTTAGTTTCTTTGAATTAAATCAAATCAAACAATTTCGGATCAAAGACTAGACATAAAAACCCTAGCATACAATACTCAATTTTTGCTACTTAGTGACTTAGGCTAGATGAAGAGAAATACCATTGTGGAAAGTTAAAGTTCTTTAGCAATCGAAAGTTAAAAATATAAACTTACATTGAAGAATTAAAACACATTCAAAAAATTTTTTACACTTTCAAACGCATTTTCCCTTTTTTTTTTTCTATAGGTTAATACTCTTTTATTCTCCTTAGTCTCATATTACATTATATCTAGCAAGGTCAATCTCTAGCTGATGGCGCCTTTCTGAATGACAATGGACTTATAAACACCATAAACCCATCCTAAATCCTAAGAGAAAAAAACCTAAGGTTTATGCACAAGGAGGGAAGGAATGTAAGAAAATTTTTTAAATAGGGCTCATTAAATGCTCATTTCACACAATTAAGTAAAGAAACATACAAGCACATCCCAAGCTGTCCTAACAAAAATGCAATTTTTAAAAAAAAATTATGATAAAAAACAGGATGTACAAAATGCATAAACAAGAGACAAACAGAACAAGCAATATGCAACTCACCCACTCCAACCTAAAATGTGATAGAGAAAGATGCATAAAATGGAAGCTAAAAGAATCATTAAGCACTCTAATTACACTTATTTTGAGTTCAAAGCATGCTGAAAAACAGTTTCAATAGAAAAAGTGTTTCAATTTTATATACCTTTGTTGATTTCCTCTTGCTCCTTGCTTAATCCACGAAATTGAAACTCCAAATCTTTAGTAGACCAACAAGAGGAAATTTTCTACTATTCTCAACCTTGGATTGAGAGGTGGAAGCTCAGAATTAAAAGAAATTGAGATGGGTTTGAGAGAGTTAGAGTGAAAAACTTATTTTTCACAATTTTTGTCAAAAAACTGGTTGCATAAATGTTCAATCTCAGAAAATAAACCTTTATCAGTTGATACATACAAGTAGAGATGTCCAATTTTCCCACAGAGATGAGGATCCGGGGGGCCTCTCCCTGAACGGGGTGGGGATTCCTCGATTAGGCAGGGAATGGGGGAAGGAGTAGGGAAAAAAAGTCCCCGTGAACTAAACGAGGACAGGGACGGGAAATGCATTCCCTATCCCCCTCCCCAATCCCACCCCGCCCCAATCCTCGTGGGAAATTTCACGGGGATGAGGAATGAAAATGGGAGTGGGGACGAGGATGGGGAATGACATCCCCGGCCCCATCCTGTGGACATCTCTACATGCAAGTATTAAGTTAATAAGCTAATTGACACTTCAATTAGCACTTAGATAGTGGGCAAGGTGTTAAAATGTGGATTATTCCACTCAAAATCTCATTTTTGGGATAAATCCCCTTACATTTCCATTTTTAAATTTAAATCAATTGAATTTAAGAATAATTTAAATCTTAATTCAATTTTCATAAATTGAATTTAAAAATTAAAAATTGATTTAATATTAATTAATTAAATAAAAAAAACTTAATTAATTAACTAAATAATAATTTAATATCAAATATTAAATTAAAAAAACACCAAATTTAAACATGAATCTCTATTCATATAATCAATATTTAAATCAATATTTAAATATTTTAAACTCTCCAATTACTTTTAATTTCAATAAATTTAAACATTAATTATATCAAATATAATTATCTAAACCCTAAAATTGAAATTGAACATTTCAAATTCAAAACCCTAATTTTGAATTTGAATAGTTCAAATTCGCTCAATTTTCTAATCCAATGTTTAATCTTTTACGAGCTAGTAGAGGACCTTATGGACCTACAAATCATGAGCTCTAAAAATTTGAGATTAATTGACTAAACTCTTTAAACCAAATTAATCAATATTCGTTAACTACTAAGACATATCACTATAGCTCCATAGTTGTACTCTTCTCACTGTAGATATATTTTTGTCTACTTAATTTAATTGTAATCAGTAAGTCGATCCTTCACAAGTCGTTCGTATTTACAACTAAGTCAAAATTATCGTTTTACCCCTGTAAATACATCTTGCTTCTTACTTCCCACTAATCTTCTATTGAATAATTAGTTTATAATCCAACTAATAAACCATATCCCTCTTGACCATGAAAGGGCAAGGCTTTTTTGTTCAAGACTGGGAATCAGTACTTAAGGGAACAATCTATCTACTAACTCTAAAATGGGTTGGAGTGAATTCCATCTTGCAGGACTATGTCTCCAGCTATCTATCCGATCTTATCCCCAAAATGGGAGGCTTATTGAGCAGTGCTGTTGAACTACTGTCACCTATACAAATCAAAGGATAATCCCGAATAAACAGGAGTTCATAGTTAGCTCAGTATTAAAATCGAGTTACCGTAGGCCATCGAATTGAAATAGTCAGTTTTAACAATAAACGATCGTTATAAAGAAAAAGTGACTATTTCATGGTCCGGTCTTATGCAAAACTCTTTTGCATAGGATGCATCCATTCGCATGTCTCCACATGAATGATTTTGAGATCATATAGTTAGTATCAGTATACAAAGTAGGCCGCATCCATAGTGCCATGATGAGGTACCAAATCTCATCCATATACTTATAGACCTTTTGGCTATATACTATAACTTGACCCTCTTTTATGTCTCTACATAAAATTACAGTATTCATACTATAGCCATGGATTCGTTTATTGGATTTTATAACATAATGCAATTTCAATTTCAATAACTCTTTTATTGAATAAAAACTTCAACAATACTTTTATTGATAAATAGAATATGTTTCCATGATTACGAATTGCGAGTTTTAGGACATTCCCAATAAAATGATGCATTGTCCTTAATGCATGCAAGTAAGCAATTAAGGACTAAATAAAGGATATAGAAAACCTTCCCTAAAAAAAAGTCTATAAGGGGCAAGTTACTTGGGCAATGCAGGGATGAGAGTAAAAAAGAAAACTTGCAAAAACCAAAACTCCAGCCAAGGGAAAACTACTACCTAAAAGAAGTTAGGTTAAAACTACTCCTAAGAAAGGAAACTATCCTTAAAAAAAAATAATAATAAAAACCTAAAAACTAAAAAAAAAAAAACACTCAGGCACAAAAAAAATGCAAATAATGGAGGATACAGCTACTAAGCATCCGAGTCATGTGAGTCAGGCTCCTACTGGACATCTACCTCGAAGCCCATGGTAGTGAAGTAAAGATATTGGCGCTCCTTTGTGGAAGTCATCTGTCTTTCCAACGCCATACCAATCTCGCAATGTCATGCATCTCCCTCGGATACTCCTTAGAGATCCTAAGGGTGTGCAGACTCATCGACTCATCCTCAATCGCCTCTTTAGCCACTATTTCTCTTCCCTACTTAGGATTGTTAGCCACTCATCCTCTTTAGCCACTCATCCTCAATCGACTCATCCTCATCTCCCTCTTTCCGTCGTAGCTATGCTACCTCTAAAGGCTGAGATGTTAGTCATATTAATGAGAGCCTTAAGAGCCACCCTCTCATCTTGTTCCCTAGTCTCTACACCTGACCGACGACAAAGCTTAGTTATAAGGCAAGGGCCAAGTCGTCGGTGGTGCCACAATGGCCTTCTTGTCGGATTTGGGCACAAATGACCTTATCGATGTTAATAGAATGGCCAGTGTAGATTCAGTAGAGCAATTTTCCCCTTTCCTTAGGCACATCCACTAAACGAGTGACCGACATTAATTTGGCACAGATAAACGAGAATACTCTTCATTCTTGAAATTAACCACTTCATAAACGTTGTTACTACGGGAAGAAGAAAAAGAAACTGGTATCCCTCTAACAATGAAGATATCCATGTCCTGTTGTATGTTAGTGTAAAATCCTTGACAATTGAGGCTATCCCAACTTCGGGGCGACTTGCTAACTCCTTCCAATCACACCTCTCAATCTTGGTGATAATGTGAGGATAATGATCCTCCCCTAATGCTAAAGCTCTTTTGGGAATAAGAATTTTGGCCGCTATAGCCCTACGAAAGTGTTCATATGCCCCTAAGGAAGGAAATATATTTTTGTCGTGTAGTGGCTAACTATCAAAGGTACTAGCTATATTTTTTCCTTATTTCTCTTGGGAGCCATTGAAATCTTACTGTATTACACAACTCAGGCATCCTGAAAAAAATCTAAGTGAAAAAAAGGAACTCAATCTAAAAATCTAAAAAAAAAAAATTCTCTTAAACTACCCACCCCCAACCCACAATCAGAAAAATCACAACAAAAATGCAATAAACCGATCCAAACTACAACATTTGAATTTCCCTTCCTCCACAAGTTTGAAATTTCAGCACAAATCAACAAACTAGAGTAACTCAACCTAAATCTAACAAATTGATAGCACCGAAAATGTGTTATTTTTCTCTTCTTAATTTTAGGTCATTACTATGTTTAATGTGTTTAATTGATGATTTTGTAGGTATTGAGCACCTTGGAGGTATAATCAGTCGTCATGAGCTATTCGGGCTTAATTTGGAGCAATTAGGAGCTAATTTAAGCAGTCAAACTTCAAAAGGACATGAAGGGAAGAAAACACCCCTAGACGGAGTGTTGCAATGCTATAAGGCAGTAGTTACCTATTTCAGAAAAACAGGGCAACGTTGCGATGCTAGAAATTGAAGACAAAAGCGCGCTACAAGGTAGAGTAGCGTAGTAATGCTACTTGTAGTATTGCAACGCTACAACTTTCCATCTGTGCAACGTTACAATGCTAGTTGTAGCGTTGCAACACTGCGATGCTGCTCTATAAATACCAACTTTTCGTTTTAGGGTAGAGGGGATGCCTACCTTCAGCCTGCAACTAATTTTTCCCCTCTCTTCCCTCTTCCACTTGTTATATTTGGGCGTTTCTTTAGTAGTTTATTGAGTAGATGCCAGATTGTAACTTCTCATCCTCCATGGGAAGGTAAGATTTTGGTTTCTTAGTTTATGGATTCGGAGAAACTTGATGTAATTTTGTGAGATTTCAATTTAATGATGTATACAAACTTGTTTATGAGTTTTGATATGAATTTATATTTATGAATTGCATGATTTTAATTGTTGATTGACGCCTAATAATTTTGTCGTGTGATTTTAATGCTTTGAGATTACCTTGTAATATCTGACATATATTTATAAGTTAACACCATTGGAAGCAATAGATTAGTTAGGCAAAAAGGACTGCTCCTAGCAACCTAAAGAAAAACCATATTGATTGTTTAATTAGATACTGGAAGTTAAACACTCATCTTAGCGTAATCCCTAGAACTTAATGCGATTCGTTTTCTGTGCATTTTGATTAATTAGATTATTAGGACCATTGGTTGGGATTCCAATCAATTGAACTAAGCATAAACAAGAAGTTTAAGTCATAAATTGGGTCAATGATTTAAATTACATTTGGTGAATCCATTCCTCTAGCTAAGATATCTCAATTAATTGCGCTTCTATCTTTTATTTTCTTGCACTTTATTTTATGCAATTTCAATTATCCATCCACACCGAAACCCCCATTTACCCTTTTAACTGAAAACGAGCTTTAATGAACAATTCTTCCACGCTTTCCTGAGGTTCGACCCCGGACTTGTTGCTTGTACTACCAGTTAGTATAAGTAGTTAGTTTGATGATTTATACATATTATTGGCGTAGGCACGAGTTTATGGATGATAGTAAACACCATGCGACCAAATTGGCACCGTTGTCGGGGAAGCCAATTAGTTCTTCTTAGTTAGTTTTAGTTAAAG